>NC_090239.1:6729656-7029656 GCF_024489055.1 Chanodichthys erythropterus
TTTCCACTTGCTTCTTGTCACAAACTCCAGAACAGAACTGACTGAACCAACTCTTAAATGTAGGTCATGTAGAGGCCTGTTGACAAGATATTAAACTATAGGTGACTTCGACTCTTGAGTTTAGAGGTACCATGGACATTTTAGTGAGTGACTGGGCTCTGATCTTCAGGCCTGACCTCCATGTGGATGATGGATGAGAAAGAGCCAGCACTGATAGCTGCATATCCATCAAACAAAGGCTCCCTTGATGAATGAATATGTCCTCTATCAAACGTGCATCACCTCATGAGCTGTCATTTGTGGTGAAATGCGCTCTTCCTTTAGCATGAGATTAATGAACTCAGGAAATGATTTAGTCAGCAGCTCACAGAAGGTCAAAAGGAGGTGAGTGTAGGTAAGTTTGGGAGCTGAAAGCTAACCGTAACTTGATCAGGAAGAGCGATCGCTGTCAGGGCAACTGCCACAACATCTGAGTGAGATTTTACATTTGAACATATTGCTTATGTTCTGAAGTCATTCAGCTGAAAACGAAAGGGAAAAAAGGGCTTGTTGCTAGGCAGATGTGTCATGCACTGATTTTTTTGTAGTTCACTGGTAGCAGTCAAAGCTCACTTCTTATTCTCAGTTAGCGTTAACCCTAGAATTCATAAAGGGGGTCAAATTGGTCCGGTATGCTATGATTTTTTTTAAAATATTTTATTAATGAAATCATTTATTTATTTGATATTCCATTAATTCTTCAAAACAAAATTGTTTCTGGTCCTCATCAATGTCATTTTCATATTTCTTGGTCATAGAATGGGGAAAAAATAGTTTTGTATCACTACCCCAAGAATGCATAAAGGGGGTCAAATTGACCTGTATTCATTTCTTATGGAATTTTGACTCAATGCAGCATTTTTGGATACATTTTTGTTAACAAAAATATTTACTTTCTAGAAACTTCATGGATAAAAAATGTGACTTTTTTTCTCCAAGAATTTGCCTCAGATACCAACCCTGTGTCTGAATATTTAGATCTTATTACTATATAGGTGAAAAGCAGTATGTAAAATGAGTAGTATATCTGAATATTCATAAAACAGTAGGCAAAAAGTTCACATCCAATTGACACTTTACTATGCATAGACCATGGGAAAGTTTTTGTTAAGATATTTGTTAACATTAGTTATACTACGGGGTTGTTGAATGCTCGAATCTGATTGGTTGACCAACATTCTAAGGTGTGCAATTATTTTCAGGGAAATGCACGGCTAAAGTAGTTCTAGCAGGTCTTGACTGCATTGCACTTCACCAAATGATTTCAGTTATTTCAATAGGTCCTACAGCCTACAACCGCAAAAGAAACAAAACCCACAACGACACCGTCCAAGAAAATAAATATAGTAAACAATATGAAAACAACAAATTATTGTCATGGTTTTTGCCACAAAATAAGTTTTATTGTGTTCTGAAGGCGCATATTCTCTTTTAAACGTACACACGTACTGTAGAGTACGGACACACACTCGCACAGAAACATTTTGTCAGTGCTGCTCTGACGAATTAATCAATAAAATAGTTTATCAACTTAAAAGATACATGACCAGTGAGGTAAAACTGTGCAGTTCTTGAGGTAGATAAACGTACAATTTCGCTATTAGAGACACTGCTGCTGTGAGACGCACAAGGCGTTTCTCAATGTCAAGGATACTTCCTTGGCAGGACTTGTGTCTAGGAGAGGCTTCTCTTTAGCATTCAGAGAACACGTAAATGGAACAGACTTGCAAGTGCACGTCATTGCGTCATTACCCCCCGGTAAACAGCTGCTTGTTTTCTACACGGAGACGTATGAACGCCTCCGTTTGTTCCTTGGTCCCTGTAAAAAAATACGAGAAAGCTATGAATAACGCTGTGAATGGTATAATGGTATAATATTAACGTTAAATTACTTTAGACAATGTAAATAGTTATTTATAAAGGATGCCGTGATGGCAAAAGCATATTGCCTGCTAACGTCCAACATTTTTTTAAAACATTTTTGAACAAGATTGCAAAGCTGCACGCATAGGATTGTGGGTGATTTGAGAGCGCGAAGAGCGCGAAGGATACACATATGCATCCTTTCCTGTGTATGGGATGTTTTTCGAACGAAGGACTCAGTCCTTGTTTGAAATTCCGAGGATCCTCGACATTGGAACAGTCCTTTGACGGATGTTGATGACGTAGCATCCTCGAAATTCTGGCTTCCGAGGATCCTTCCTTGACATTGAGAAACGCCTACAGACTCAGGTAGGCTAATTCACATATGCTTATTCTCTCTCTCAACTGTTAACAGCGGCATCAACTGTATTATTCTGCTATCAAGGTTCAAGCATCTCTAAAATGACATTTTGGAATTGGCAACAGAGGCTTGGAATGAAATGCATAAGAAATTAGTCCCACACACAAGAGTGTTTTAAGGACAAAAACCTGACAAATGTCTTGAAAAACAACATCGGAACAGTGTCTTGAGGTGTGGTAACTGTTGAATTCTCAGAAAATAATGCACACCCGAGGTGTAACGGCCACTCCGTTTCGCATTAACACCTCAGGTGTGCATTATTTCCTAAGAATTCAACGGCCTGTCGTCAATTATTCCTTACTTAATGCACTGTGAACTAACATGAACAAACAATGAACTATAATTAAAAATATTAATAAATACTGTAACAAATGTATTGCTCATTGTTAGTTCATGTTATTTAATGCATTAACTAATCTTAATAAATGAGACCTTGTAAAGTGTTACCTCATTTCCTCATCAGTTTCTCGTCTGCCTTTATAAATCAGGATTAATCCTTACTTTTTTCTTTTAAAAAGTCAAGGATGAAATCTGATACGTGTTTTTTTAATGAGGCCCATAAAGTTTCAACCTGAAGTATGGTTCACATATTCTAAAGTCATTTAGTCAACAGTCTGGCCTCTCAAGACTAGGCAAAGAGACATTTTTGGATAAAAATCTCTTTGAGTTTCCACGGAAAAAAAAAAAAAAAAAAAGTCTTGAGGGTGGCCAGACGGTGACAGAATTTTCAGTTTAAAGCAAATGTTCTACAGAAGGTGCAACTTGGACTGTCACACCTTCCTCTCACAGCCTGAATGGGCATGATGCTTCTGTTGCTAGGATACCTGGGCAGTATATTAAGGTATATCAAAAAATTACGTCAGCAGTGCTGTTTATTTGTTATGCATTTGAAACATCAAGGGGTCTGGGAAGAGGAAATGATGAGCTACTAGAGATTAAAGGCTCGAGGTTTCAGGAACACAATCATTATGTCTGAACTGTGGTTGGATTGGGATAGATGTTTAGAGGTGACAGGAAACAAATTGATTTTTGCTTCAAGGAGGGGAATAACGTCCTGCTCTCTCTATGTGTATATGGCGTAAGTCAATAGTTTAGAAAATTCTTTCATTTAAACTTTGTGTCTGTTGCATTTATGTGCATTTGTAGAAATAAAACTGATGATGCTTATTTATAATAAGAAATGCATTTCCTCTGAGACTCTATCAGATACAGCTTTCGTATTGCCAGCTACAGGTTTATAGCCCATGGGGAGACCGCCTGGGGTCCCTGCAGTTTCTCTCCAGCCGTGTCTGCCAATACTAATGTCTGTTATATTTTTTTCCCCTCCATGAAAACAAACCTGGAATGAAAATGGTCTGTCTGTCGTACCTTACGCTTTTACCTCTTTGTATGTGTGTTTGTGAATGGGGGGAGGGTGGAGAGGGAAAATAAGAGGTTGATTTCAGCTTGAGGTGGAAAACAGAATCAAAGGTCTTTGTGGTATAGCGGATGGTTGCTGGTTTGAGCCCTGAAAGGTATAAGCAATGAACTTTCACCAATTGTGCCCTTGAGCAAGCTTTTCCAGGCATTGCCTTTGGCTCATTTTTGCCATTACTATGAATTTGTAGTACTTTAGTGTGTGTTCACTTTTGGAAGATTTGGTTCCGAACTCTGGTGCAATTGCTCTGTTCGTTTTTTTTTCAGTTGATTAAGTGTGAACGCTGCCATCCGAACCCGAAACCAAACAAGTGGGCCGAGACCCCTGAAAGAACTCTGATGTGGTTCAAATTAAATATGAACGCAGCACGAACCAACCCTAAAAAGGACAGAATGATGAAGCATACGCGTTTTTTCTCGTCATAGGAGCTACGTTGCCCATTACAGTTTGGTACAGAAACGCTGTCTCCTTGCAGCAGATCTTTGTTTGTGTAATTCCTGGTACTTTTTTTGACTCCTTTACACATTTTATAACTCTTCACAAGTTCTCAGCTGGTAAAGATGCTATTATATGTACACGCACACAACAAGCATATGTATCCCTGAACATAGCATTGTTTTGGATGTTCGGTAAGTTCTGAAAGCAAAATTTGTTGTTGTTTTGTTTTATTTTATCTTTCGGTTCAGTCTTAAAAATGACAGTGTGAACGCTTAGTGAACCAGGAATAAATGTATTATTTTTTTTTTGGTCTGGACCAAAAGAACCAAGAGAACCAAACTACAAGTGTAAACACACCCTTAATCAAATCATTCATTCTAATTGATTATTTAAAGTAAAAGACAACAGGCTCAAGGAAAAATTGCTGTGCTGTCATATACTGATATGTCAGAATTCTCAGGATTCAGAATTACTTCTCATGGGCATTAAAGAGGACTTTTTTTTTTTTTTTTTACATTTTCAACTTTCTTTAGTGTGTAATGTTGCTGTTTGAGCATGAAAAAGTTCTGCAAAGTTCCAAATCTCAAAGTCCACTGCAAAGAGCTAGACTCTATGTTAAAGGGTTAGTTCGCCCAAAAATTTTAATTTTTGGGTGAACTAACCCTTTATAATAAGCATTGTTTCTGAACTCATTGAAACACCTCGATTGCAGTCTTGAGTTTTCTTCCGGGAATGTACACATCACAATATTCCACATTTAAATAATTCCTGCCCAAGGCATATGCAAAATAAAGTGTGTGAGGCCTGGTTGTGTTGTGTTAATAGTCGAGTTAATTGTCGCCATGTCCCACCCTCAATCTAACACGGTTATGTAAAAGGTTATGTCACAACATGCTGATCCAGCCAACCAATCAGAGCATAATAGGTCCTCTTTAACAGATATTATGTGCACAATGTCAACATTGTAGAAAAAAATAACTTTATATTCTGAATATAGTGTTTACAGGAAACATAAATACTCAAAATATGACCAAATTCACACTGGCATACATATATGGACAAGGATCAGGTTTTACTTTTATAAAATCATTTTTTCTTCTTTATTTCTGTAGAACCAAATCCAAGGAATTTAGAAGCAAATCTAGAGTGTTTCATATTCAGCCTGTGATGGTACAAAGAATCTAAAGTCCTGAACTGAAAAATCAAAAAGTGCACAAATGCACCCTTCAATGGGCCTATATACTGTTAAAAACGGATTGGCAGGCACAAAAATGCCAATGTAAACATGTATGCTATGAGAGATGTGATCTCACACACAGTAGACAAAGAGTGAGCTACTCTGATGCAGAAAAGTGCTTTTCTTGTCATACTGTTTGCCACAGCAATGGCTTCAAGAGGGATTTCAAAGGATTAGGCAACACAGAGCTGTCAACAAAAGAGTACAAAAGAGAGACTATGAAGACAGAATAAAGAGAGAGTTGAGCTCTGCATGTCAACATACAGAAAAGAGAAACTGGGTTATATTTGCAGGAGTGAGATTACTGACTTACTGGATGCAAATAAGTTACTGGTGTCCATTTATTTTGGATTTGAAAAAGATTTATTCATAACCAAATGACAGGGTTCGGCTGGTTAGTGTGACCCATTTAGCCCCTGCTGGTAGATGTTGTAACTACACCGTCTGGGAAGAAACAATATTGTAGATCAGGGGTTCTTTTTTGTTTTTATGTTTTTTCTTTTTTTCTTTTTTCTTTTTTTTTTTTTTTGGTTCAGCAGAACCCCTTAGACATAAAACACATGTTCACAGCTCTGATGCCCGTAACAATAATAATTACTATTAGTAGTAGTAGTTGTATGTCTAATTAAAGTCTAATTATAAAAATAAAGACAGAAATATGTTTCTGTTGTGAATTATTATAACAATTGTTCAAAAACTTCAATATATGTTGTTAAAACTTCAATATATAAATATCACTACATCACGATTAACCTGCAGCGCCATTCATTTTTATTTAAATTTTACATTGGGAAACCTTGTTGTAGTTGTTTTACAAGCGTTCTTTAAACAAACTTACATTTGTTCCAATGCACATTCTTGTGGTGACATCATCCAGTCAGCATTGTCATATATTTTACAGCTCAAAACATCTTGACAGCAGAACTGGGTGCCCATGAGAAAAGACAGCTTTTTGAATTGAATATTTCCCAAGGGTCCTACCAGCCAAGCAACTGCTATTGAAATAAATGGCAAAAACAAAGTTTTCTCCAGGTATTATGCATGGACCTTCTTGACCTGTACCCAGACCTAAACTGAATATTCAGAGCTTTGAAAGAGTAAGTAAAATAATGTTGTTTTTTCTTCAGATTTTCAGTGCTTAGCCAGGGGTAGAATGCAAGGTCAGAGAGTTCTATGAGTGCTCGGAGGAACAATAACTACATAGTCAAGTGTATAGTGGAGCATGACTGTATTTAACCAACCCCTGTGTAATTCAACAGTTTTATGCATAGATGCCTAACTCTTTAAAGGTGCCGTAGAACGTCTTTTTAAAAGATGTAATATATGTCTAAGGTGTCCTCTGAATGTGTCTGTGAAGTTTCAGCTCAAAATACCCCATAGTTTTTTTTTTTTGTTTGTTTTTTTTTTATACATTTTGCATAAACTGCATATTTTGGGGCATCATTAAATATGCGCCGATTCAGCACGCGGCCCCTCTAAATTCTCGTTCTCCCCACCCCCCCAAGCTCGCGCTTGCCTTAAACAGCATAAACGAAGTTCACACAGCTAATATAACCCTCAAAATGGATCTTTACAAAGTGTACGTCATGCAGCATGTCTAAGCGCAAGTATGGTATTTATTTGGATGTTTAAATTTGATTCTGAATGAGTTTGATAGTGCTCCGTGGCTAAAGCTAACATTACACACTGTTGGAGAGATTTATAAAGAATGAAGTTGTGTTTATGAATTATACAGACTGCAAGTGAAAATAACAACAGTCTTGTCTCTGTGAAAACAGTAATAAACGATGGTAACTTTAATCACATTTAACAGTACATTAGCAACATGCTAACGAAACATTTAGAAAGACAATTTACAAATATCACTAAAAATATCATGATATCATGGATCATGTCAGTTATTATTGCTCCATCTGCCATTTTTCACTGTTGTCCTTGTTTGCTTACCTAGTCTGATGATTCAGCTGTGCACAGATTCAGACGTCCTGCCCTTGTCTAATGCCTTGAACATGAGCTGGCATATGCAAATATTAGGGGCGTACATATTAATGATCCCGACTGTTACATAACAGTCTGTGTTATGTTGAGATTCGCCTGTTCTTTGGAGGTCTTTTAAACAAATGAGATTTATATAAGAAGGAGGAAACAATGGAGTTTGAGACTCACTGTATGTCATTTCCATGTACTGAACTCTTGTTATTTAACTATGCTGAGGTAAATTAAATTTTTAATTCTAGGGCACCTTTAAGCAATGAAACTGCATCAGGATGGCAATGATTAACATATTCAACACAATGTTGCTATAACCGTGCCACTCACATAGAAGGCCTGTTTATCTCCAGAGGTCACATGACTTCAACCAAAGCCAGAAAGCAGGGCTGAAAAGACCTCATAAGTGCAGCAACATTGTATTTCATGCTCTTAGCAACTTCCTTCCTCTATAATTCAGTAGCCTCCTCCACTTTTATATTGCCTGATTGATCTGTTTTTTCTTTTTTTTTTCTTTAAATGACCCTAACGGGCCAACCAGTAATGGACTGGCCCTCCTACGCAGTGTTGGAGAGTAATCTTTCCTCATGTATGACCACCTGTCTATTTTACTTCACTCAGCGCTCCTGGTGTTTCATATTCTCACTTTGCACTCGGATGCCAGTTCCTCTCAAACATCAGGGGCAACTGGACCAAAGTTTAACTTTCAAGCCGCAAACCAAATCTGATGGGAGATGCTGTGTTAATGCAGTCAATATTGGAACCATATGAGTCAAAGGCGAGATGGAAATTGGCCGTTAACTACATGTTTAATTCACTTTACTTAAGCACATACACAGCAGTGTTGTGAAGTTTTATCAATAAATGCCCTGTTTCTGTGCGAGGAAGTCCATAACTCTTAACATACTAGACAGAATCTTTGATATGCTGACTGAATCTTTGATATTTAAAAAATTAATACCATTTTTGTGTTCAGAAACCGCTCTAACTGACGCAGGGTCATTAAGAACTTGAAACAAGCACTTTGAAAGGAGAACAAACAAAGATAATATCTAATTAACAAGATTATCTGCTTCGGGCTATTGACAGTTGTGCCTTTGGATGCTCAAGGTTCCTCATAAATATACATTTAGATATGTGTGTCAAGATCAAGATGTGTCTTGTGACATTGGAGATGGTGAGATCATCAAGATCCATTATATCTGTATAGCAGGATCAGAAGAAACGGCTTAATTAGTATTTATGCATGCAAATAAATGCTTTGTTTATCATAAAAAAAACCTCAAGAGGGTTAAACATTTATCTAGTGGACACTTCAAATAATTATTTTGCATCCAAATACCAAATTAAACCATTAGAATAAACATATAAGATAATGGGGTTTCAGTTGTTGCAGAACATAAAAATGATCTTAAGATATATGGGAAACCTCTGAAAAGCCTCAGGCACATCTAGATGCATTTAAACTGTTGTGTAGGAGTAGTGTTAATTATAAGTATAATGGTCTAGGAATCGACTGGCCTGTTAGTTCTTACAACAGTGCTGAGCTGACCAGAAAGTGGAAGAATAAAACCTAAAACTCCATAAAACTTCTAGGAAAATGGCAAATAAGACAAAGTGTTAGAGAAAATGAACATCTAAATTTACATTTACTCATTTAGCAAAGCTTTAATGCAAAGCAAATGACATCAATGAGATACAGTGATCAAAGGGAGAAAACAAGAGAACAACAGTAATACAAGTAAATAAAGTATGCTAAATTTCAAGTGAGTATGTGTCAATAACACAATAATTTGTTTTCATCTTTGGAACACAAATAAAGATTTTTTTTTTTTTTTTTGTAATGAAATCTGATGGCTCAGTGAGGCCTCTATTGCCAGCAAGGTCACCGAACCTCTCAAGATCCATAAAGGTACTCAAAACATATTTAAAACAGTTCATGTGACTACAGTAGTTCTACCTTAATATTATAAAGCAACGAGAATACTTTTTGAATTAAAAAAACAACATCAAAATAACGACTTTTCAGTAATATCTAGAGATGGCCGATTTCAAAACACTGCTTCAAAGCTTTACAAATCTTTTGTTTCGAATCAGTGATTCAGATCCCATATCAAACTGCTGAATTCACGTGACTTTGGCGCTCCGAACAACTGATTCTAAACAAAAGATTCGTAAAGCTTCGAAGAAGTGTTTTGAAATCAGCCATCACTAGATATTGTTGAAAAGTCGTTATTTTGTTTTTTGGTGCACAAAAAGTATTCTTGTCACTTTATAATATTAAGGTAGAACCATTGTCTGGCTATCACCAGACCAAGCTCAATTTAAAATTGAACATTGGTCTGGGGAGTTTGCTATACTTTTCTACTGCACAAGAGGCGTGATCAACGAGCATTATTCACGCAATTGGATAGTCCTTCAACCAATCAGATCAACGATCCAGGTGACATACTTTGCAGAGCAACGCGAAAACTCCAGACAGGTTTAGTTTGTATTGGTTTGTAGCATTGATCAGCAGTTTGCAGAAGCAGCAATGTCAGTGAGCGATTTTTGCAGGTTGTGCAACAAAACCATGAAAGTGAGTGGTATTTACACCAACTCGAGCGATTTGTTTGCTAAACTAAAAAGTCATTCAGCAACGTCGAGAGGTAAAAGGAATTGGATTGACAGTCATGCATGCCGTCGCTTCTATATCGTCATCGTGTTATACCCGCCAATAACGAGCAAGGTGGATAAGCCAGTCTGTGATTGGTTCCCGCAAAAGTGTAACAGAAGCAGTAGAAAAGAATGTACGGGTTTCCAGACTGAGTTGCCGGGTGAAATCAAATTGCCGGCAGATCAAACTGGGCTTACCCAGTCTAGTAGAACCACTGAACTTACGTGAACTGTTTTAAATATATATGTTTTTGGTACCTTTCTGGATTTTGAGAAGTTCAGTGACATTGTTGGCAATGCAGGCCTCACTGAGCCATCAGATTTCTTCAAAAAAAATCTTAATTTTTGTTCTGAAGATGAACGAAGGTCTTATGGGTGTAGAACGACATGAGGGTGAGTAATGGCATTATTTTCATTTTTGGGTGAACTAACCCTTTAAGGTCGGCATGAAACGAAAGTTGCAATAGTCTATTGTTACGTATATCAGACTGAAATGGTTTCTCGAACAAGAAAAAATGTAGTTCGGGACTTGATTTTGTCAATCAGGAATTGATTGGATGGTTGTGCTTTGCTATTGGTCGATCTCATATGAGTGACATATAATATAAATACAGCAATATTCCATAAAAAATGTCAATTTTTATTTCATGGTGACTTTAATAATGTAACAACAGAAACTCACTATTTTCCAAATAATATTAGTTTTTCACAGTATAAATTAAGTCTTTTTATATGAAAATACAGTATTTAACTGCCTTTTAAATTTTAGGATGGGGGCCGGTCCCTTGCATGAGGATGAACACATTTGGGCTATGTGGTATCTAAAAGATTGAAAACCCCTGCCATAAGGTACATGAAAACCACAGAAATGTCTGGCATATTGGGTTGCATTTGAACTCTTTTATAAATGTGCAACTTTAATTAGACAGAGGGCATTGTTTCAAAGTGACAAACAACATGTTTAAATAAAAGCTGTGTGAATGATGTTGGATTTATACACATAATACTGTAAGCCAATCAATAAAGAATGCAAGTAAAAAGAGGATTATATCAAAATAAGCTTATTTCCAAACACTGGTTGAATGCTGAATCTTTAAGCCTTGCCAGAATTAAATGAGATAGCTTTTGTTTGTTGATATCATGTATTACAAAATGTATTCATTTTCACTTTTTTGAAGAGTTGGACCTTTAGCAATATCTTAAAGTTTTTGTCGTGAATTATTGTGCTTAACTTTGTGTCACTAATGCTGTCTTTACGTGTTATCGGAATTATTGTAAATACAAGTTTCCTATAGAATTAGATGCCCTCTCAAGTCATATTTACCACTGGGAAGCTCAGGGATAATTTTGATACCCAAGTTCCCCAGTTACACCGTGCCTTACTACACGCAACGCCGTGTCACTAACCGTGATGGCGACACGCTACGATTTAGAAGCGATTTCTATTTCTTCGCGACATCACGGCTGGAACAACAACACAAAGTATGACAATGATAATCTCAGGTACTGTTTATGTGCTTCTTAAAAGCGTCTAATGTGACTTTGAATATAATTTTGTGTGTTTTTATAGCTGTACTGAAGGCAACAATGGATAATTTAACTCAGATCTTCAAAATAAATGAAAGGATATTCAAACTGTCAACTCATTGTGAACAGACACGTGTATTTTTAACAAAGAATGTGCAATCTTATCGCATTGCGTCTGGTTAGGACACTGTGTTAGGCGTGTCATAAACTTTAAACATGGTGGGGGACAGAGCGATGATAATTGCTTTAAAGGGTTAGTTCACCCAAAAAGTCTGTCATTTATTACTTACCCTCATGCCATTTCACACCCTTAAGACCTTTGTTCATCTTCGGAACACAAATTAAGATATTTTACTTGAAATCCGATGGCTCCGTGAGGCCTCCATAGGAAGCAATGACACTTCCTCTCTCAAGATCCATAAAGGTACTAAAAACATATTTAAATCGGTTCATGTGAGTACAGTGGTTCAATATTAATATTATAAAGCGATGAGAATATTTTTGGAGCGCCAAAAATAACAAAATAACGACTTATTTAGTGATGGCCGATTTCAAAACACTGCTTCAGGAAGCATCAGAGCAAAGTGAATCAGTGTGTCGAATCTGCTGTTCGGAGCACCAAAGTCACGTGATTTCAGCCGTTGGCAGTTTGAAACGCGATCTGAATCATGTTTCGACACACTGATTCACTTGTGCTCCGATGCTTCATGAAGCAGTGTTTTGAAATGACAGAATAATAAATGACATAATTTTCATTTTTGGGTGAACTAAGCCTTTAACTGGTATTTTTTTTTTTTTTTTTTTTTTTCCCACAACAGCTCTCCTTGTCTTGTTAAAGTAGTGAATATTTACATACATGAATAATCATTTGAAGCGTATTGTATGTTTTATGCACAGCCACAATATTTGACCAAAATTCCAGAACTGTCAGCAGGCTGACTATTTAGATAGCACAATAAATGTTTATATGGTTGTAAATATCCTTTTGGCTTTAATAAGATTTTCCCAATAAATTAGCAAGAACAAACCCGGTGTCCTCCATGAATGAGACAAGCTTGTAATCATGACTTCAGAAGTGTGAAGTAGGACATTTCAGATAGCACATAAAACAGCCACAAAGGAAATATCTCTTCTTAAAAAGACTGATCATTTTTTTTTATTTTTATAGAGGTGATAATAGAGGCCGGGCTATTTTAGTCAAAATAAATATATAAATCTCTCTGTGCCAAGTCTCTATAAGACATCTCCAGCTATGGTCTAATTACAGATTTCTGATGCTTTGTTTACTAGACTTTTGACATGGCTTTAAAAGTGTTCATTTTGAAAGCCAGGAAAAACATCTTTGGAGTCAAGGGGACCAAACAGCTTTAGAGTTTAATCTTACAAGTTGAAGGCTCTAAGCCTCATGTTTTGTATAATTATTTTTTTTCAGGGTTTTGAAAAAACACAGGCCTACATATATTGCAGCAAATCTTCTGTAAATCTGTTCTTGAAGCTGCCGGTGAATGTAATTGGGACATGACGCTTTCTGGTGTTGCTTTGCTGTTATACATTTAAATTAATATTGAACAGAAGAAAATGTTTTATTCAAAGAATCAGTGTTCCCTGGGATGTGACTGTAGTTTGTGCAGAAAAAAATACAATATATTCATATCATGGCTTTTTCTGACATTAATCTATGGCTTTAATCTGTGTCTGAGTTTCCTCTCCCTCTGTAATATATTAATTGAGTAAATTAACAAATTTATTTGCTTCTATTGTACTCAGACACACACAAGTTGAGAGGTGTATGTGGTTTATATCCTATTAATGAGTTGATATCTTTGATGTCATCATTTACCAGTTGTTATTCCATAAATTTTCAGCTCAAAAATGAGACCAGAGGAGGAATATTCTGTGTTGTTTGATTTCAGTTTAACAGTCTCTGATTAATTTATCATGGAAGTATGCTAAGAAATCATACAATATAAATTAACAACCTGATATAGGTTAGAAAACACAAAGACCCCAGAGACAAGTTGCCACATCATCCTAAACTTTCAAGTGTTCCCTGTGGGTACATGATAAATTGATTGCACTGTTTGGCTTACGTTGGCACACAGAGGCATAAAACTGTACCAGTCACATCATCCAACCATAAACAATAACATTAAAGATTACTTTTCCTTTTTGGAATATTAATCAAGCCTTATTGTCGTCCTGTGGAAGCGACTCTGTCAAAACAAATATTGCTCACTCTCTCGAGCGTGTTTCTCAACAGGATGCGAATCTGCCGCAAAGTCTGCCAACAAAGCTCAAAGAGAGTTCAGCAGTAATCATACTATCTGAAGAAAAATGTCAGGCCTGACATTATCTCAAGCATAACAGCCGAGAGACTCCCTGAGTTAAACAGCATTTTAAAACCAAGACAAGCACTGGGGTCATGGCAGACATCCGGGTGACCTTCAAAACAGGCAGAAGAAAATTAAGCCCACTGCTCGTTTCTGCCTGGACTACAGCTGCCGCTGCAGTGCTTTGCCATGTTTGGGTTTGTGAACTGATTCATTATGCGAGAACTCAAAGGCTGATGCATGTAAATGAGGAGTATGAGCAGATATTATTGTGCTTCTCTTTTGATGTTATGGAGGTAAAAGTTCTCAAACAGACTGGTGCTAAATGTTAGCCACAAAACTTGCTGTAGAACCATGTACAGAGCTCATCACTCCTCCACCCCAACTCCTCACTCTTGATTTTTCCTATCCCAGCCAGTGAGGGAGTTGGGGGGGGGGGGTACTCTGGGTTCACGCATATTATGTAAGTGCAAACTCGCATACGTTATAAAACTTTCTGAAAGAAATGCCCAAGTAATGAAGTTAATTTCAAGCATGAATTAATTTAAAAATTATACTCAAATTTAACTTTAAATGTACTACAACTTAAATTTAAAATATACGTTCAGTGCATTGTTACAATGACAATTTTGAGTATGTATTTTGAAAATATATTTAAAAGTATGTAGGAAATGTAGGTGGGGGAGTGAATGAACAGTGCTCTCTTCAGCCTCGTTTCCACCGAAATTACCTGGAACAATTTGTCCCAGGAACTTTTTTTCCTTTTGCTGTCTGCGTTTCCATCGTGTTCCAAAATACTGTGAAGTTAAGTCAGATGATGTAGGACAGCGAGCGACTTTCCATTTCCCGCTGGAATTCGTCCTCTGCATATAAGCTTAATAAAGCCTGAACCTCATTGTCGGTCCTGGATGGGTGAAATGCAGAGCACACATTTCAAGTATGGGACACCATACTTGGCTACACGTCACTTCACACGTCACTTCACTTCACTCAGGCTGGTATTGTTAAGACATTTGACACATCACTGTGTCTGCCATTGACAGAAGGTGATTTCACCAAGTGCAACATGTTCCTGAATTAACATCTTCGTTGATCCTGGAACAACATTCCAATCAACCAATCAGATTTGAGGGACACGTTTACAGTTTACGTCAAGTTTAGGCTTACAACCAGGATTAGGTCCTTCAACATCAGTGTTATTCAACTATCATTTCCCTCTGATTTCAGGGATAACTTATGGTTAGGGTTACATTTTCAGACAGGGATGTTGTTCCAGGATCAACAAAATATGTTGACCCAGGAACACATCTAACTTGGCAAAATCAGGATGTGCATGCCATTCAAACACATGCTAATATGCGAAGCCTGCAGAGGCATGATGGAATCTTCCAAACTGAGGCGAGAAGGTCACCAGAGCAACATTTTAGTGGTGCATGGATAACAATGAGATTGCCAGGAAGCAAACTAAACAAAAAGCGGACATCATTATATTACTAACATAAAAGCATAACATCCACTGATTTGGTGCACTCTGTGGGGCGTATCTAACAGTGTGGCCACCTACCAACCTCAGAAAAGGAAACAACAACCTCAGACTGATAAAGCCAGTCAGAATAAAGTCTGCTGCTGAGATCAAAGTGTCAAAGTGAACATCCAACCCCTTAAATAAGCAGTAAACACAGAGAAACTCTCTAGGAGAGACAGACAGAACAAGAACAATAGAATAACAGCTTAATTCATTAAATTGACTAGACAAATCATGGTTAAAAATGATTTACATTTCGAAAAGACTGAAAAAAAGCAGCACATATTTTATGATATGGATTTATTTAAATAGGCAATTTTATGTCCACACAAAGTCTTGCTTTTGTTTTTGGGGTCTACTAGAATAGGTTTTCATGCTTGAATGTTAAAAAAAAACATATTTTTTGCACATATTTTACATTGTTGCAGCACCTCTCTTCCCAGTCTGTCAGTAACGCTCTGTTTAGTTCCTGTCTCTGTAAAGCGCCTACTTCCGAAAAGCACATGTGCTCTGATTGGTCAGCTGGACCAGTGTGCTGTGATTGGTCAACTGCTTCGAGCATGTTTCGGAAATGTCACACCCCTTACCAAAACAGCGAGTTTCAACACACTACTATTTAACCCAACCAGGCCTCAGCCCTTTTGTTGCACATACTGGACAAATGTAAAATGTCCTGTAAATGTAAAAAAAAAAGGTATCTTTAAAAGAATCTCATTGGATAGTTCTCATTCACAATCATTCAATCAACATAATGTTACCCCATATGTAGGATTGGGTGGGTACGGTGAAAAACGTCTCGGTTACGTATGTAACCCTCGTTCCCTGAAGGAGGGAACGGAGACGTACGTCAGTAGTGACCGACGAATTGGGATATCGCTAGAGAGCCCCTATCAGCTTCGAGAGAACTAAAACAAGCCAATGGAATTGGCGTGCGATATTTGCATAATGCGCACCTCCCCTAACAGGTGGATATAAAAAGGGGGGCAGATGCAATCGCACTCTGTTTTTCGCTGAGGAGACAACCGGTGTCCGCACTGCAGCGAGGGTACAGAAACTGTGGCGACGGGACGTACGTCTCCGTTCCCTCCTTCAGGGAACGAGGGTTACATACGTAACCGAGACGTTCCCTTTCAGTCGGTCACGTTCGACGTACGTCAGTAGTGACCGACGAATTGGGATCCCAACTAAAACGCCACAGTTACGAAACCCCTTCCAGTGCCCAGCGCAGGCTCTAGCCGCCCGTCGCACCAAGGGGACGGAGAAGGGGGCGAGCTTACGCCGGGAAGTCTACTGCTGTTCCGATATACCCACCTAAGTAAACTAGACTACACTGGGGAAGCGAACCCGTAAGGAACGCTGCGGAACCACTACCTACCCAGAGGGGAAGGAATTTACATGGAAAACATATGGACTGGCCCGCAGGGCAGAACGCATTTGAGTCCCTGGGATGGCTCCACCTGAGTAGGGGGAGACTCATCTGACAGGAGAAAGCAGAAGCTCTGCTAAGGGAAAGACACGGGCTCACCGTAGGGAGTAACCGTGGACAATACACATATGGAATCACTCACGTAGAGGGATTGCAACATATGGAACCCAACCAACAGACAACATCGAAGATGGATGTTGGTCTGGCATCAGACACTCCGCAATGCCCGAGCCGAAGGTGGAGGTGGAGGAACTCGACAGGGTTCACCGAAATGGGTAACACGACTGGAGTCAACAGATGCACATATCCTGCCCAGGGGGCGGGAGTGGCATTGCAAGCCGACACAAGCACAGGTTCAACGCGTCTACCGGCTGGTGGAAGCGAGTACACGGGAAGAACCAGCTTACACGTAAGCTAAAAACCCTAGCAAACGTGTTGGGTGTCGCCCAGCCCACAGCTCTACAATCTGTCAGCGAGGCGCCATGAGCCAGCGCCCAGGAAGAGGCCACTCAGGTGGAGTGGGTTCTCAACCCGAACGGGCAAGGCACGCCCTGGGAACATAAGCCAGGGCGATGGCATCCACTAACCAGTGGGCCATCCTCTGCTTGGAGACAGCCTTTCCCTTCTGCTGGTCTCCGTAACAGACAAAGAGCTGATCTGAGGTCCTAAGCTTCAAGTTCTATCCACGTAAACACGTAGGGCGTGAACTGGAAAGAGCGAAGCTAGGGCTGGGTCTGCCTCCTCCGAAGGCAGCGCTTGCAGGTTCACTACCTGATCTCTGAAGGGAGTGGTAGGAACCTTGGGCACATATCCAGGCCGGGGTCTCAGGAAGACGTGAGAATCCCCAGGCCCAAATTCCAGGCACGATTCGTCGACCGAAAATGCGTGCAGGTCCCCTACCCTCTTAACATGAGGCCAATACAACCAGGAGGACGGTCTAAGAGACAGTACTTTTAACTCGATTAATTGCAAAGGCTCAAGGGATGACGCCGAAGTTAGCTAAGAACTAAGGTGAGATCCCTAGAGGGTAAGGAGGGTGGGCAAGGAGGAATCAGTCCCCTCGCCCCCCTCAGGAACCTGATGGTCAGACCGTGTTTCCCCAGGGCTTGCCATCAACTGCATGGAGATGTGCAGCGAAGCGGCAACATACACCTTGAGGGTGGAGGGAGACAGCCTTCGCTCCAAGCCCTCTTGCAGGAAGGAAAGTACAGATCTGACCGAGCAAGATCGGGGGTCCTCTCGTCTTGCGAGAGGAGCACCATTCAACGAAAAGGTTCGACTTCAACGCATAGAGGCTCCTCGTGAAGGAGCTCTAGCGGAAGTGATGGTGTCTACGACCGCCTGCGGGAGATCACCCAGAACCTCCGCATCCCGTCCAGGGACCACACGTGGAGGTTCCACAGGTCGGGACGCGGGTGCCATAGGAAGCCCCATCTCTGAGTCAGGAGGTCCTTCCTCAGAGGAATCGGCCAAGGAGGGGCTGTCGTGAGGAGCATTAGGTCCGAAACCCGGGTCCGAGTGACCAATATGGAGCCACTAACAAGACCTGCTCCTCATCCTCCCTGACCTAGCACAGGAGCTGTGCTTTTTTTTTTTTTTTTTTTTTTTTCTTTTTCTTCTTTTTTTTTTTTTTATCTGTGTGGACCACAGCGTCCAAGGGGTACTCCCGCCCGCAGGAACAAAGGGTCCGACCACCGGATGAGGGTAGGGCGGCAGCTCCGTGTCACGAGGACACTGAGCGTGCTGCGCTGCCATGGCCATCTCGGGACCCAGTCGCGGAGCCGGTGTTGAAGCGGCCTCATATGGAGCAACCTGAGCGGCGAAACGCGGCTGCAGATGCCACATGCCCCAGGAGCCTCTGAAGTCTTTCAGTGGGGCCGCCATCCTGCGCTTGAGCGAACTCAGGCAGTTCAACACCGACTGGACGCGCTCCTCAGAGAGGCGCACAATCCAGGCGACCGAGTCTAGCTCGAGACTGAGAAAAGAGATCCTCTGCCCGGGGGCGAGTTTGCTCTTGTCCCAGCTGACCCAAAGACCCAACAGGCTGAGGTGAGCTAAACCATCTCCCTGTGTACGCACAACTGCTTCGCGAGCTGGCCAGGAACAACCAGTCGTCGAGGCAGTCGAGAATGCGAACGCCCTGTTCCTTGAGGGGAACAATGGCCACCTCCGCAACCGTGTAAGGCGTGGAGCGACAGGGCCAGCCCGAAGGGTAGGAGTTTGTACTGACATGCTCGACCCGAGCGCAGAATCGAGACATGAAAGTATGCATCCTTCAGGTCGAATGCTGCAAACCAAACCCCGGGACGGACGCACTCGAAAATGCGCTTCTGCATGAGCACCTTAAACGGCAGCCTGAAGGTACCGGTTCAAGACGCGCAGATCCAGGATTGGCCATAGCCCACCGCCCTTTAGGGTACAATGAAGTAGGGCTGAACCTGACTTCAAATCGGCTGGAGGGACCGGCTCGATTGTATCCCTCGCCAGGAGGACAGCAATCTCCACTCGGAGAACAGGTGCAATGTCCAACGACACCTAAGTGAAGTGGACACCCCTGGACGCCGGAGGACACCGGGCGAAATGAATCGCATAGCCGAGTCTGATAGTACGCATGAGCCAGCGGAACGGGCTGGGGGCACTAACCAGGCCTCCAGACACCGAGCCAGCAGAACCAAACGCACCACAGACGTACCGGGGGTGGGGCAGCGAACCAGAGTACGGGGACCCGACTCGGGCGGCGTGGTAGCGGCCCAGAGTGTGATCAGACTCTGCGAGGTAGCAGTGCGTATGGGAGACGGCACACGGGGCGCGGCCTGCACCAACACACTGACACCTGCTGGCGAGGTGAGAGGGGCTGGGAGTAGCAACGCGGGGCGCTGCACATCGCCAGCCACACTCTTGGGACGTAGAGGATCGGAAAACAGTTCTTAGTGGGTACCGCTGGACTCCGGAGAGCCAGCGGCGGAACAGACCACCTCCACCCGGCCCTCCTCCGGGGAGAAAGAACCGTTTACGTCAGCTCCAGGTCGCCATATCTCCAGGACTCGTCTCCCGCTAGTCAGGTGACTGCGGGTTGAGCGGGCTGGGTTCAAGGCCAGTTTGTGAGATGAGCGCATCGAGAAAGCACACTTTGACGACGGCACATCCCAGCAAGACTCGCCAGGGGTGTTTCTGGACCACCATGGTGGACATTGTCTGGCCAGGGGCCTGCGCTTTGATTTGCATCCTGCGTAGCTCAACCCCGACTCAGAACTACCCACATGCAATGAGTGCTTTGACCTACTGCAGACTTGCCAGGGGCCAAGACTCATGCAGGGCAGAGGTGGTGTGCCCGTAGCACTGCCACCCCACCCTAGGGGGTAGTGAGAGAAAAAACTTGTAGTGCAGATTATGACCCTCTTGGCGTTCCATATTAACGCCAAAAAAGGCCACAAACTGCCAAGTTTTTTCATGCACATCCGGGCTAAGCCAGGGGGCGCGGCAAGGCGAGTACGTGTCGCACGACACCCCCAGGGGCCCGGGAAAGCATGGTTGCCAAGTCTGAATCCGATTCGGCATGAGCACGCCACAACCGTGGGACGCTCAGCCTCATCTTCATGTTCAGAGCCCAACAATACTCTCTCCAATGTAGCAGTCGACATCTGATCCTCTGCTGGAGCCCTGACTAAGATGTTAGGTCCTCCATATTTAATTTTAAGGAGGACCAGCAACACATGCAGAAGCTACCAGCCATGTTGGACAGTGAACGTGGCCGCCCAACTGGACGACACACGGCACCCTGGGCACCGACGTGGCCATGTATCTAAACATGATCCACCCACGAACATAGTCACAACATGTTTGCGATGCACTAGAGGAGTGGGGGCCCACGGAGAATGAGTCGGCGGGTATTGCCCCACTGTGATCCTCTGGTCACCCAGGCTTATTAACCAAAGTAGCACTTTTCTGATTCAGAAAAATAACTAGATCGGGGAATAAGTGAGGGGACTCCACCTCATTAAAGGCAGCCGAGTCTCGACCGTGCATCTAGAGCGCCAGACAGCGCGCAGGGTTGCCGTGGCAACGCGCGCTGTCAGCCGGCAATTCGACGGCACACGGCGCGCTGAGCGCTCAAGCCCTTACGAGAAAGGCGAGCAAACAACGCGCCGACGTGGACATATTTCCATAAGAAAATATGACCACCCACAAACACAGTCTCAGCACGCTAAGCAGACATGAGAGAAAGTGATCGTGGCCGTCAGAGAGGATAGGAAACGACCGCCTCCAGAAACGCACAGACAGAATGACATCTTGAAAAAGACGCAGTGTCTGTCTGTGAAGCTCTTTTTAGAAGGGGAAACTTCAGCTCTTTTGTGTCGAGACACACAGGGAGCGTCACGACGTGTTTAGAAAAACACAGGAGGAACCAGACCAAATCGCAGACCAACCAGTGGAATTACAGCGGAACGCTGGGAAAACATTGGATGTTTCCACCCGGCTCACTCCAACTCGCGACCTCGCTGCAGGCGTCATCACACCAACACAAGCGCCGAAACTTCTTCAGAGGCTTGAAGTTCAAACAGCCGCAGGACACCAGGTAGGCTCCGAAGCGAAAGACAGAGTGCGATTGCATCTGCCCCCCTTTTTATATCCACCTGTTAGGGGAGGTGCGCATTATGCAAATATCGCACGCCAATTCCATTGGCTTGTTTTAGTTCTCTCGAAGCTGATAGGGGCTCTCTAGCGATATCCCAATTCGTCGGTCACTACTGACGTACGTCGAACGTGACCGACTGAAAGGGAACTATTGTGAAATAGGGTCAAATTTTACAGCCGAAGATTAATTCTGACTGAGAATAGGAAATTACCTTTCATTTTTGAGGTATGTAAGAGGCTTAATCTGTGCCCAGGAAATTTGTTCCCTGGTTGCTGCAATAAATGGAGAGGGACAACACTTGACAAGAACAAGCCAATTCAAAACAAAAAGGCAAAGAGCCAAAATGTTTTTGCAATGCTAATACCAAGAACACTGCATTCAAACCATGGACAATAATCACAATTATCCACTTACAAATCCACTTGTGGCAATCTTACAGCAAGACACATAATAGGGAGAATTACAGCCGTCGATATGAAGCTCACAGTTTAGAGAACAATTTAAATTCATATTAACTCAAAACATGACAAAGGTTTGATTTAGTCCTACGGTGAATGTCAAAATCTCTACCTGCCACTTAGCATGCTTTCATTTAGATCATTTACTTCAAATTGCAAACGTGATAGCTTTTTGTTTCTCTTAATTGACATGAAAATATTCTAAAACTAAAGATAAACAGGAAAGACAATTACAATTACAACACTATATTAAAAGATGAACTATATTAGTATGAACAAGTTAGGTCTACAAAAAAAAAAAAAAAAAACATTTTTAAATTATACTTTTGGGGAATATGTTGGAAATATCCTCCATATTTGAATAAAAGTTTTAAGTGATGATTCTAAACTCTGTTTAATGAGAGAGAGAGAGTGAGATAAAGATAACAAAAGAAACATGGTTTCATTTAAAAAACAAGTGCATGGGGAAGATTTGATATGAAAAATTAACAGTTGCTACAGTGCAATTTATAATTAACCAAATTAATCACAAATTACAGTGGTTAATAGTTGAGTTAAATGCATATAAGCAAAAATGTGCAATTTTAAGATCATTTGTGATTATTAAAGAGGGGTGGAATTACAGACAGACCTTTTGTCTAAACAAACTAGTTCAAGTAAACAATTCACACATTTACCCTAGTCTCTTTAATTAGTTTTCTAAAGTGCAATGTGTAGTTATATGTTGTGATTCATCACTGTTTTTGACTCTTATTTGAATTTTTAATGTTTTTATAACCAAAAGATGCTGTGTGAAATAGTGGTTTCATCTTGCCACTTTCTTGGTAAAGAAAACACCTTTTTACTCAAATTAATTGAAATAGAGTTATTGCGTTTGGAACCAAACTCTTCAAATGGATATTTAAATAGATTTGCCCTTCAGTGTAACTGGCTCCTTAGCTTATAGTGTAGCTATCTATTTTTAAAAGGTGTCTTGACTGTAGTTTAACTAATTCAAATTATATATTGTATTTAGGTATGCCTATATATAAATCACATTTAGAATGATTGTACACCAATCTTTAGAAATACTCCTGTCGTGTTCATGAATCGTGCTGACAGCTGAACCTAATGATGAGCTCAAGAGGAATGACTGCTGCTACCAGACCTGCCTGTGAGAAGAATTCGTAAATAACACACCTCACATTCAAGGACCTCAGGGGTGACTACAAGTGTCCAACTTGATTAGCTCATACTCTCAGAAGGGGTCCAATCTGTTCATATGTTCCTCCAGCATAAACAGCATTTTAACATATCAAATCTAATCTACTGCTATAATGCAAAAGCAAAACAATTACTGTAGAAGGCCTGCTGGTTTGTAGCAATTAAATGAAGGTTAATTAAACACACAGACAAATAAATGAGAAGGAGCAAATAACAAAGTTACATTTTATTATGTATACTTTAGGTTTACTAAGTGTAATTTACACTACACACATAAATACATCTGTTGCTCATGCTTTGACTTGGTCTGTTTGTGTGAAATAAAAGAAATCGAAGAGAGTCGCTCTTAGACCTGAATGATTGTGTTAGTGGAGACTGCGGACAGATGGCTCGGGACCTGAGTGTCTCCGCTGGAATAAGTTGGTTTGAAAACTTATCACACAAACAGACCTGACACGTCAACACCCAATCTCTCATATGGGAATTGAAAAGAAAACTGAAAAGGCCAGTTGCATCCCCAAAAGATTTATAAAAAAAAAAAATAAAAGGAAAGAAAACAGCTAGATGGCAAGAGGATATAAACAAGGAAAACCAAGGACCAAGCTTTTCCAAGAATAAAATTAAGAATAAAGTTTTAAAATCTTGAGAAAAAAAATAAAAAATATTCAGGAACCCCCACTACTGTATGTTGTTTGGAGACATGCAGCCACTAATAATCACACTTCCCGTTGAGTCTGCATGTGATGCGCAAACTTTTTCCTGAACGGGGAAGTCTCATTGATATATCATGTATGTCATTGTCCCAACGGAATTATCTCTTCAGAGCACTGATCAGGGAGTGGGCTATTATAAGGGCTGTGTAAATCGCAAAATCCTTCCAGTGTACTGGAATGTTCGCTCACAAAAAAATCCCACACTGCCCCGCAAAAAATGGTCCATCGATGATCACTTTGCTCCCTTATTGGAAAATATGTCACATTTCTTAACATAAAAAGAGACTGGCTATTGTTTTCGTGATTGGCCATTGTGTTCATGAGCTCAACAGATACAGTATGTCGGTGATTGGCTACAAGATCAACACATGGGAGCATTTGAAAGCACATGGAAGTGTTTCAATTTGAAAGCGGAAGCATTTGAAAGCAGCAGACCGGTCCGCTGATAGACGCCTGCTTTCAAATGCTCCCGTGTGAAGTTTAACCTTTCAGTATGGTGCACTTTGGTAAAGAGCGTCATTGGTGTCTATTTACAACATGTTTTTGAAGCGTTGATCATTGTAGCCAATCACAGACATATCTGATGAGCGTGTGAACACAATGGCCAATCAGAGGTGCTTATGGTACTTTTGACACTAGTGCACAAATTGTCTGAGCTGTTTTTTGTTGTTGTTTTTTGTTTTATGTGCAAAGTTCCATGGTGTAGAATCTGTCCATTATCAAGTCTTTTGAAAGAAAGTGACATGTGAAGGTCAAGTATGGTAACTCATACATTTAACCCATCCAAGAAGTACTGAGTAGTGAACACACACACACACTGCAAATTGTGGACACACACACCCGAAGCAGTGGGCAGCCATTTTGCTGTGGTCACCTCAGTCATGTCCTGCCAGTATTAAGAATCAAACTCGGAACCTTCAGGTTACCAGTCTGACTCATTTACCATTAGGCCACGGCTGTCCCTGGTACTATGTTGGATTATCTTGGACATAATCTAGTATCTATCTCTCGCTTGTTATGAAGTGTCGATAAGAGATCAGCAACTCAGATTAATCTTGTGTTAACAAGCTTTGGTAGCATCAGTGTCACACTCATTCCATATTTTCCTGTCATTGCTTTGATAACACTCACCCAACCCATCGTTTGTGTCTTGAACTCTTGGGAAACGCAAACCTGCCTGAATGTGTGTAAGGTTAACAGCCTAGAAAATGCTTGAATTTTAAGAGCTGTTTTGAGCCTGTTTGCTGACAAACACTCTTGAGTTTCTAATATTTAGCTCCTATCTCTCCACCTTGGGATGTTTTACAGAAATGATGAGTGAGTTTATTAATGTGCAAACTAAGGACTGAGGTTATGATTTGTTTCAGTGTTTTCGATGGGAAAAAATCCATGCCTTGGCACACTCAATGTTAAGTTTAATTGTGTAAATATACCTAGATTGATTTCATGTGCATCATTTCAAAAGGAAGTTATTTTCTTGAATAAATCTTAAAAAATAATATAGTATGACTTCAGGAATTAAGCACTGACCATCACAGGGTTCTTGACAGAAAACTTTTTTTTTCCAGGGATTGCTCATCAAAGGGGTTAATAGTACACAAGTGCAATATTTATATAAATATGAAAATGTCACTACTCCTCCTGTTTAGAGCTTCAATATTTTCTAAATTTAAGATAGAAGCATTCCAAAACATCCTAAAAGGCCTTATGTGGCAGACTAATTTGGAATGAAGTCTTGAGGGAAGCCTCTGCAATCAGAATGAATCTCATTTAAATTGCAGGAATTACGCTATGAATGAGAAATATGCTATGCATTATATCAGAGAAACATCATTCAGTAGGTTAGCTTGAGGAAGCATTTGGATGAATTCTGACTGCAGGTTGTGGTAGACATTCTATTAAAGTCAAAAAGAGATTTTCAAACTTTAATCTTACATTTAATCTTACATTTTAAAAATAAAATGTACCATATAGCATTAAATTGATCAAAAGTGACAGTATGTTCTAAAAGATTTGAATTTTTTCTAACTTTCTATTCATCAAAGAGCTGCTGGTCTTCTTGAGCAGCAAATCAGCATATTAGAATGATTTCTGAAGGATCATGTGACACTGAATACTAATGATGCTGGAAACTCAGTATTCCATCGCAGGAATAAATTACATTTTATTATATATATATTCAAATAGAAAACGGCTAATTTTATTAAATATATTCAAAATTTAATTTTGACATCACACCTAAGGCTGAAATTATCATCTGTATGTTCAGGCTAATATTGCAATACTGCAGGAACATCTCATGCTGCATGTCAAAAGCATGATTACTATGCAACCTTGCATCTGATTAGATCAATGAAAACGATGACTTTTCTTTCTGTGCCTTTGTGGAGCGTATACACTTGGGATCATGTGCATAAAGATGCACTAATGATCTTTACAAAACATTGAATATTAATATAGCCATACAATCCAATTGTCATTGTGTAATCCTCTTTATCACTGATTGCACAATTAATTTTAATGATATATAAAAAGGTCTAGAATAATGAAAATGAGTGTTGTGCACCCATGAATTAACCACCTTTGCCATCGAGTCAAACTAGTGCATTTGTAACCAAAATTATAAATTATTATTTCAGCAAGACAAAATCATGGAGACTGTAATGAGTAATGACATAAATGTGCCTCCTGTGGATGGGTTATTTTTAAATGGCAATGCTAAGGGGAAAATTTGCTCTTTTATTTGTTTACTATTTTTTCTAACAACAACAGGGAGCCCTTTAGTTTTTAAAGAGGGCAACGTTTTTTATTAAAAAAGACAATAGGAAGCACTTATTGCATTTTGTCAATTGCACACTGAGGCCTGAAGGCTGAAGACATATTGCCATTTTAAGCAATCTATAAATCTCACAAGCACTTTAATTCTGCAGGAATTAAATCATTCGAAAGTAAACCAATAAATACACAGACTCATATTAATTTAGCTCATATTGCAGGGGCATGATATCTACACCTGGCTTTAGCTGATATCTCATATTCATCATTAATGCCACATCTGACATCCCTGCATGCTTCTATAAATTAAATGACTCCCAAAAAGGCACTTTTTACTTATTCATTCTCGTCTGATGAGCAGCATATGTCAGTTGAATAATAAGTCATTTGGCTCTGTTTACTCAGCCCTTTGTTTACATACTGTAGCTGGGCATGGGGTGATAATTTCATTAACTGCTCAGGATATCATTGATCTCCTTCAGCTATTACGAATTCATTATTTTCTTTGGCATTCTCATAACATCTTGCTCTTGAGGCCGAGGGGCCTCTAATTAGAGGTAGAGGGATGTCTCATTTCGATGAATTTCACAAATGATCTCAGACCTGACACTGCTAATGCAAGATTTTTCATTCATTCTGCATATTTCAAGTGGTTGATGGAATAGCAGTGAGGTTATGCTAACTATTGTTACAAGATTGCATCAGAGACATGGGATTCATCGGAATTAAAAAAGCCTATACCTCATTTTTAAACAAACAGAGGTAGACTAACTAACATTCTGGGTATAAAACAGCCTTGAATAACATAGTCATACCAAACTCTTAAAGAAAAGTTCAGTCACAAAGGGGTATGCAATATGTGTCGAGCAAGAAATGACTAGTTGAACAAAAGTAGCGTCTGCTCATTATCGGTTGAGCCATTTATATTCGTATGTGTTTTACTTGCATGAGCAATCGTTAAAAAACTAAAAGTTTCATCACATGCATGATTCATGAGTTCTCAGTAGAGATCAATGGTTATTTTACCTGCATCTCATGCTAAACTCTTTTCAAAATACACGAGAAATACACAAAAACATACAATTAATGAAAGAGAATTTTGTATCAGATATTCAACTCGTCCTCATAAACGGATGATCCTGGCCTTAAAGCAACAGAATAGTCCTACAACACAACAACAAGACTATAGGTCATATTTAATCGGGAGACCAAATGTGCCACCACCAGGCCCGCTCAGGAAACATGAGGGGTTTGCTAATGCACATTAGGACCGGACCGCAACCCGACACCTGTCAGTCAATATTGCTACCAATCACCTGGCCTACAGCTGCTCTCTCCACCCCCATTTTAGAGAATAAATTCAATTACGCTCTCTTCGGTTTATAGCCACATTGCCTGATCAGGAAAGAGACGTTTGCTTAATACAATTGCAAGACTTTCATTAAATTAACCTTTCACAATCCATTACTCACCTGCGGCAGTCATAAAATGATCCCATGTGTTTATTTTAGGGCTGTCCAACCATATGGAACCAAGTCAATACTCATTTGCTGCATGATACTAAGGCATATGGTCGTCAGGTACGTGTGAGAGCTTGTAAAGAAAGTCTGGAATATTGCGAAGAGAAATGAGACACAACAGAATACAGAGTACAGTCAATATTGCATTAAAAGTTTCTTAATTTGCCTTCCCAGGCAAGAGTGTAAGGGGTGAACTTTTTCTTTTAATCTATAACTTTGTTTTTGGCTGCACCTGGTCTCTAGCTGATTAAAGTACCCTCTAAACCCCTCCTTCATTTATTCTTTCAGCCATATTTCATTTGCCAGTTTTCTGTCCCTTTCTAATTACCATAATGCCCTGTTGGCTCCATAGCTTCTGAGTGAATGGAATGCAATTATGCATTGGTCACCATGCTGCGATTCACGCAGACGTTTTTAGCAAGACACTGGGCAACTTAAATGGCAGAGAGTTTAAGAAGTGCGAAACACTAGAAAATTGGCAAAGGCAAGACTCATGAGGATCCTTCCGAATATTCCTGGAATGAGATGAAGCATCTTTTCTACTTTGAAACAACGTTTTTGCTCCTGAGGGCAAGGCTGTCTGAGCTATTTGATGTTTTAATGCTCTGCTTCATAGACGTCTAGAAATGTTTTCAGAGGTTTTACTAATGAAATTGGCCCATGAGTAGCTGCGGCTTTGTATGATTGCGGGTGGCAAAATATCCAGGAGGTACAAACAGAGCTTGGCCTCCAACCAGCTAAATTGAATTATACAATATAGATTTAGCCATTCAAACAGATGACAGATATGCCAAAGTTATATTGCGCCAATCACTTAATAAAACATATACTTTATGGTCCTTTGTTTTTATTTGATGCTAGCTTGTCCTGAGGGAAATTCAGCTTTAGTCAGTCACCAAGTTAATATCGAGTGACTGCAAAGGTCACTGGATGGTTTCGAGAAAGTATGACAGGAAAGCAATGAAAGATGACATCTCGGATTACCAGACCCGTAGCATCTAATTGGGGGGTAAACAGGATCTAAGCTGACATGATTTCATACGAGCTCCTTAGGATGGAGGCGGCAATGACAAGGTTGTTTTTAAGACCACCTGACAGTGAACGTAGAAAGACAAGGGTACATGAACAAACATTTAGCTTTCCTGACCTTGTTGGTGCAGCACTAAAGCTTTAGTGGGAAGGAAAACTTCACCTTGGTGGAGAGCAATTTACATATTCATTACAATACAAAAAGGGATAATAGATCAGCAGAACTACTGCTCCGTTATTTTTCAGGGATATTACCCTGCTGGATGGCCTATAAGTGTGCAGGAAAACACATAGCACTGCACATCATTTGAGAAGGACAACAATTATCCAAGTCGGCGGTGAAGGTCGCTCGGGAGAGAAATGAGGAAAAAAAAGAAGCAAAACGGAAAGAGTCAAGGAGTGTCGAAAGATGATCGTTTTAAAATGTCAGCGTTTCGCTAGGTAGTCAACAATATCAGATTGTTGTACTGCATTTTATAACCAAGATGTCTCATTAAATTGTCATCTCTAAGGAGAGGTTACATCAGTATATTCAGAAAATAGCTAATAGGTTGCAGTGTCACTTCATCAATCTGAGTTACAAGATCCCAACAACGACAATAAGAAGAATATCAATCCCTGCGTTATTGCATGCTCAGGGAATATGTTTCGCATACAGATATCCGTATTAATAGACAGGATCTTGACAAATAAAGAGTCCCGTGTCGATTTCTCATTTAAATTGCATCTAGTCAGACAAACTTCAAGTTGTAAAACCATCTGGGAGAAGAAGAGCTGAAAAATCTCTGCCATTACTGCCTGTCTTTATTTGAATTTGCTGAAAATTGACAGAAGCATATTAAGAGCAGCTGAATGAACCTATTCCATTTGCTGGATGTACTGTAGTAGCTCAAACACATACAGTCAAATTGATGGAATCAAATTTAAGTCTGACACCTGTATGTACAAATAGAAATAGGCAGGTAATCTTCATTAATGGAAAAACACAGCACAGCATATATCAATATCTGCTGTCGCCTGACTGAGATTAGATTTCTACATGCACGTCAAGTCTCAATCTAAATTCACTATTGGGAAACTTCAGCATCGAGGTTGGAAAACCAAACATGCGTGTTATTAGCAACGCATCGACTCCATGTATTTATTAACAGAATTAAAATTTTCACAGTTGGCTGCTAACAATAATCACTGGTTGCAGAGTAAAAAATGTATTTCAAATTTCAATCATGTCAATGTTCTTCAGGGGTGAAAATAAAAATAAGATAAAATAAAAGATTATTTTAAAAAATATATACATATTATATGAACTAATGAATTAATGGGAGCTGGTATCATTATTAAACCCTTTTATTACAGGCCTGTCTGCAAAACGTCCTCTCAAAAAAATAATTTTCCATGGTATAATTCCAGGTTTAAATCATCAAGTCTCAGTTTTCTTTGTCTGTGGGAGGATTTCAGGGTATGTGTGTAAATGTTTTTTTGGTAAAACACTTTTCACAGCTTAATATGCAGAGACAAGATATAGCCATTTAGCAACCTCATGTCCAGCCAGACACAGCAACACTAGCTCAAACAATACAAGAAAAATTCTGGGCAAGAAAATCTGTTTGGCCAGGGGCATTGACAAGTAAACTATTTGTATGTGATGTAATGCCACATATTGTCTGTGTTTGGGTTCTTTAGGTTTCTTTTCTTTAGCTATGTTTAGTCCTTGTGTCCTTGGTTGCCATGGTTTCATATTGGTTGATTGATCAGTCTCACCTGTGCCTTGTTTTATCCCTCATTATCTTGTGTATTTATATTACACACAGACTCTCATACATCTATCTTTGTGAGGACATTCATTGACACAATGCAATGTCTAGCTCCTTCATCCGCACTCAGATGGTCTAAAAACTCAATCCGGTCCTCACAAAGATAGTTGTACAAATACACAGATGCACGTGTATACATGTTAATTCATAACACTTTGACACACCTTTAAATAAATTTGCATTTTAAACTGTCACTATTACATTATCACTATGCTGAAATACCCAACAGGGAGAAAAAAAGATATGGTCAGCATCAAATCTAATCTTACAAATAGAAAGTTGATTCAAAATTAGCCAAACCCACTTAAAAAAACACACACACCGATGGGTCCGTCCATTGCCAGCAAGATAATTAGCACTTTCAAATGCCCAGAAAGCTACTAAAGACATATTTAAAACAGTTCATGTGTCTACAGTTGTTCAACAATGTTATGAAGTGACAAGAATACTTTTTGTGCGCCAAAAAAACAAAATAACGACTTTATTTAACAATATCTAGTGATAGGCGATTTCAAAACACCGCTTCATGAAGCTTCGAAGCTTTTCGAATCTTTTGTTTCAAATCAGTGGTTCAGAGTATGTATCAAACTGCCAAAGTCACGTGAACCATTGAATTTTCAAAACACTTATGATGTAACGAAGGTGTCGGCGCACAAAAAGTATTCTCCTCACTCCATAACATTAAGGTTGAACCACTGTAGACACATGAACTGTTTTAAATAAGTCTTTAGTAGCTTTCTGGGCATCTGAAAGTGTTAATTATTATGGCAATAGAGGCCTCACTGAGCCATCGGATTTTATCAAAAATATTTTAATTTGTGTTCCAAAGATGAACGAAGGTCTTACTGTGGAACGACATGAGGGTGAGTAATTAATGACAGAATTTTCATTTTTGGGTGAACTAACCCTTTAAAACTCATCTTTGATCACCAAAATTACATATTTAAAAGTTTTTTTTTTTCCTTTAAAAAAATCTTCATGCCTTAATATAGCTTGAATGTAACTCTACACCCTTGCCTCATTTAGTATACATGGTCTATGAATATGCAAAATAGCCCCACCTCCACTCACATCAGCTCAGAGATCCACTCATTGACGATCACACATTGACGTGATTGGTTACGAGGTAGTTTGTAACATCAGAAACACCAGCGATTTTAATACCGTCTTTGGTTCACTGCAGTTTTTAAGGAGAAAATACTCAGCAATGGCGTGTTTGCACATGGTTTGGCTTAAAGCACATTAAAAACACCACATAGACATATAAACAACTTTAAAAACTTGATTTTCACCAAAGGAGGACTTTAACTAAATAACTATTAACCCTCATTAAAAAAAAAAAAACTTCCAAATTAATCTCCAGTAGTACCAAGTAGATCCATCAACTGCATGATAAAATATATGCCCTGTCAAAACTTCAGAACAAGCGATTTAAATTGAAAGATGCTCAAAGATAAAGGTCACCATAGGATCTCACCAAAAAATCAGCACTGATGAAACGCAAAAGCAGCCTGCTAAAACATTCTCTTAAAATCAATTATTTTTACCTCCAAGACAAATGCTCATATGATCATATACAGACAGAGATTATGGCTGGGTGCTGGAGACTTTAAATCGTTCTGAATAGAGGGGGGAAAATGTGCCACTTCTGGTTTTGTTGAGTGCTTCCGTTTCTGCAGCCTACAAGAGTGCGAGGAATGATTGGAAAGGAGAGAAAAAAAAGAAAGAGAAAGACTGTGAAAAGCAGCCAGCCTAGCGTGACCCCCCTCATTCTCTGCTACACATAATTAGACTCCTAATCAAATTTCACTCATACAGTGGAGGACAAGCTGACCAGGCCCTCGGCCTCCAACTGAAAGAGCCTTCTCAGTATTCAATGCACATAATGATCAGCCAGAAGCTGGGATGGGCTGAAAGACTCACTTACAGCCTTATGCATAATTACTAAACAAGTAAGAACTTGCCAGAGTCGCAACCACTCACCGCATTGCTCCTTAATGATCGGAGAAGATGGCTGAGAGACATGAGTGCATAAATACATTGCACCACCTTTTGGAATTTTTCTGCGTTCATAATTTGCCTTCCTTAAAGTGATTCACACATGTTAAGAAGAGAAACAGCAGGTATTCACATCTTATCGGCCGGGAGTAGAGTATTTTTATAATGAGACCCAATTAAAGGTTATGGCAATGCGGTTTTGGCGAGAACGAGTGGTCATGCCTCGTGGCACCTGCATAATTAGGAGAGAAATACCAGAGGAAAGAACCGCATGGAAACCCTAGACTGTGATCGAGAACCGGGGAATATTGTGACATGTTCACGGTCTCTGGAATCTCTGTGGGAAGTCGCGCTCCCTGGGGACGCCGGTGACTGTTGGCAGTAGCCTTAGGTAGGGTCTCAGAGGAAGCACAATCCTATATTCAGGCACAAAGATTCAGTTTAATAGATGTCTCTCTGCCCATCTTTCTCACCAGTGGGCAGATTAAATGGTCCCCATTCTCCAACACCTCCCCTCCATCTCAAATAGGGATTGAGGTCGTTTTCAAGCCTCTCAAGGATGAGTTTAACTGCAGGATCAATAACTTTGCGAACTTTTCTTTGGCACTCATGTGGCCTTGGCGCTTCCTCAAGGGTCATCTGTGATTGTTTGGCCGTTTTATTGGTAGGTGACTGTGTAAATGCATTGGGAATGAGAGTAGCTGTAAAAAAAAAAAAAATTGCAATTCATTCATATCTCCAGCACTCTACAGGTTGTCCTTCAACATATAAAATCTCAAGACACGATGAATACCGGAGAACGGCGAGCCTTTCAGAAGATAAATAAATGAACAGTTTGTGTGGAATTACATTGAATGTGATACATCTCTGACCCTGCTTTACATTCAATGACATCCTTTCTATAAGATCATGAAAAGCTGTAAGAATAATATCCCGTTTGCAACATATATGTTGAAGAGCATAATATCGATTTTACATTAGCCATTTTTGAAGCACTGTAAAGCATACTCATAGGATTCAACTCCATTTCATAGTGCTTTGAAACATGAGAGTGAGGTTAAACTCTCTCTGTTAAAAACACTCTGTTAAATTGTCCTCATCCTCTACACTTGCACTCAGATCTATGAGTGGGTGCACCGAATAATGTTTTTTAAAAGAGAACAAAAAGGCTTTTCCTTAAACTGAAGAGTACCCTGGCCCTTGAAAATGTATGTCTTCATATTGTGATTTTGGTGAAAGCATGGTTTTAGCTGGGCTCTAAATAAAGGCGCTGTGAAGGCATAATAAATTGTTTAGTCCTTAATGATTTCCCCCCCCCCATTAGGCTCATCTCTAAATTTAAACAAAAAATGAGCAACAATCTGCAGTTGCCATTAGCTTGTAATCGGTCAGCACTGAGCAAACCCATTCTCAACCTAATATAATCAACAGGTCATTTTATTCTCATAATAAATCAAAGTCTTTATTATTCCAATTTCATCTTTCTGTCCAACCCACGGAGCTCAGGAAAAGAAAGAAATAAAAGCATCCTTATAAAATGGAGGAACAAGCTCTTTCTAGCCAAAACATGGGAATAAATAGATGTGCAGGAAATCAGCAACAGCAAAAATATTGTAATTTTGATTGCTTTCAAACACCCTGGGTGGGTATGTGCCTCTGGCATGCCCCACAAAGCAATTTTTATTGCAAGTTATTGCAAGTAAATGTGTCAACATGCTGAAAAGATTAATGAATCCAGCAGAAGATTATCTCTGAATATTAAGTTGCTAATCGTTTAGCACAAGCTTTCGATCTGAAATGTTTCGCAGTACGATGGCATAGTTTTAGTTGGTTTCCTCAGGGTGATGAGAGGATCTCGGTGACCCTCTATGTCATGCCTTATCTCATCCCTGGAAGCTTTCAAATAATCCCTTAGACTTAAAAAAAAAAAAAAATGCAGAATTTATCTAGCCTTTTTTGTTTTGTTTTTTTACCTTGAAAGAAACACATTTTGTATCTTCATCCTTCAGTCTTGTGTAGGATAAGGCTAACATCAATTTTCACAACTCATGGTGTAATTGCATTTACTCTACACTATTGTTCTATTATAACTATTGCTCTGCTTTCAGAAAATCAGATACAAGTCTCCAAAAGTCATTGAACACAGTTAACGAAACAGATTCTGTCTTGTATAAAAAAGTATTTTCAATTTGAGCCTTGTCTTTTTTAAATGTTTTTGTTTCTCTTCAATGTAAAGTAACAGAATCTTTTCAAACATTATGAAACTGACATTGTGTTTCAGTCAGACTAAAAGAAATTCCAATGCAATCCCAAATGTATGTCCCATCAAAAGGACAAATGCCAAGGTAAGAAGAAAAAAGCAACACAGGGGTTAGGGAATCAAATCTGAGATAAAGGCTAGTGTAAGTGTAAAGGGAAAGTCAGAGAAAAAACCTGAAATAAAAAAATGTCTCTTTACATTAAACTCCTCTGAAATACTAGGATCCATTACTGAAGAACAGATGAAGGACAAATCACAGAGCTACTAGTGAACTTGATTGAGGAGAGGACTTGTGGACTTGTGAGATTAGGCAAACTTTGAACAGCAAATTCCTTTATGTAATTTCAGATGACATATAATACCACATAGGCTACAAGTTTACTTCAGTCGCAATCCATCCTCATGATGCGACCTGTGCTGGCAAAATGAGTCAGAATGCGCACATGCTAATTACCAACTACAGGCAAAACAAGAGAAAAATGTCAATTTGAGGTTTTCACAAAAATGCAGTTTTTCTCTGCTCACTTGTCAACTACTGGCGCTTCCCCTCAGCGCACGTTTGGTATCATTTTAAAGCGCAGGTATTCCAACTTTGTGAATATTCATAGCGAATTCTCGATGGCATGAGTCTGAACCAATGAAATGTGATTGACTCATGCTGATGTAAACAAAACTGTTTACATCTTACTCACGCTGACTGACAGATCCGAAGCGTGTGATCCAGATACACATATACGCAGAATTACTGTATTTCGAAATATCTGTCTTCACGAGTATTCACGCAAACATGATCTGTTATGTCTTAAGTGAACATTTGGTTAACCTTTGGGGAAAAACATTTGATGTGTAACATTATATTAGATCCGTGTGATACAGTATTAATATAGGCTATAGGCTGTCTGTTTCATTATGGTTAATCAAACAATTGCAGCATAATGGGGAAAAAGTTAAATATATATTTTTCTTATAGATATTTGGTTTTGACTTGGTTTGTGCCAAATTTGGTGGTATTACCAGGGTTTTTTAAGGTATGGTTGCTAGGTGATTTTGTTTTGGAACGTTCAGAAAATTATAACCCCTTACCAGTCACCCCCACTTTTGGCCAGGTAGTGAAAAATGACATACCCAAAATAAAATGATTGCTGCTAAGTCCTCCGGACTACACACAAAACCAGGGTATCGTTTGAATTTTTCATTCGATTTTTCTCAAAATTGACTTTCCTGACTCTATCAACTTCAAACAGGTGTACATCAGTCATTTTTTTTTTTCTTTTTGTCTGATTCCAACAAATCATACATCATTTTAAAGGTTTGTTAATAGAGAATATGAACATATCAATAACTCATTTTGCCAACACAGCTCACATATATAGGTCCATCAGATAGAAGAAAACAAGATGCTGTTGACATGATACTGCTTCCTTTGTATTACTCGATTGGCCGATTATCACCCATAGCAACAGTACAGCATGTGTATGTGTGAATGTGATTGTTTAGATGGTTTTAAAGCACAACAATCTACATTACATCTACGATCAACATAACATTACACATACAACCAAAATGGAAATTCTGTTATCAGAATGACTTTCATAAAAGAAACATTGGACCCTGCTGGCTGCATTGTATGAGGGAAAATGAGGGACTTTTTTAAAAAAATATATCATCTTTTGACTTCCACAGAAAAAAGAAGGTCATACCAGTTTGTGAAGTTGACGAAATAATGATAGACTTTACATTTTTTGGCGAACTATTTCTTTTTGCTATGCATTGCCACCTAAATCCGACTTTAATTTGTCATTCTTCCCTTCTGTCCATTATCATCGGAGCTTCAGAGTTGCACGGAGCTGCACTTCATGTTGGCAGTGATTAAAACCCTTTAGAGCAGGGAACTTAGCCAATACGACTTGATGCCAATGCAGCAGAGACCATCTAAGATGCTCTCAAAAAAACAAAAACAAATCATGCACAAGCCAAAGCTCTCTTAACTGATGGTCTCTTTCAAAGCATTCAAATACATGTTTCATTTCAAAAGTTCCCTATTGCAAACCACACGCACACACACACAAGCTATGAGACCACTCAGAATCTACACTTTTCGTGCTGAACAAGGATTCAGAGCTTGTTTTCCAAGGCTCCATAAAGCCGCTTACATTTTAACACCTCAGGGTAACATTTTGCTGTCTCCAGTCTAAATACGACACATTTTTAGAGGAAGTCTGGAACCTTCTTTCAGAGGCTAACACGTATTACTCTGTATTCCAGAGGGAAGGATGATGCAAGAATTCTGAAGCTGCTCCATGCTGCTTCTCTGTTCTTATCATAAGAGAAAAATGGCAAAGCTTTTCAGGGTTATATGACTGTAGTTGTAAATACAGAAGATAAGACACTGATGTCCATGTAATCTCTGCTCCGAAGGAGGCACAATAAATACAGTGGTCTAAAAGGGAACACATGTGCTACTGAATAGCTCTATCAAATACCACATACGCCAAGTGTAATGTAAACCACGATTAAGCACAACATACTGAACATTAGACCACGCTAGCTCTGCAGCTTTGCAGAAATCTTTAAATCAGGTCAGGAAAACAATAAGAATGTGCATTATTTTACATTACTCGAGCCTGGGAGGTAAATTATTTCTTGCCTGTTGTGCAGTTAGAAAAATAATGACTGTTGGAAAATTGCCTATTTGTTCTCTGCATTAAACCACAGATATGGGATCTTTGTTATTAACAATAAGCGGGTCTCTGCGTGTTTGCAAGAAATTTAGAAAAAGAAGATGTATTTTATATAAAGCATTTGTTAACATAAGCACTGAAACTTGTCGACACTATCTCCTAATTAAAACCATGATGGATGGATGGATGGATGGATGGACGGACGGACGGACGGACGGACGGATGGATGGACGGACGGACGGATGCATGGATGGGTGGATGGATGGGTGGGTGGATGGATGGGTGGATGGATGGATGGATGGATGGATGGATGGATGGATGGATGGATGGATGGATGGATGGATGGATGGATGGATGGATGGAATGTGCTATCCACTAAACCTCAACCATTTCAAGCACTCATTAAGGCTTAGTTCACCCAAAAATGTAATTTCTGTCATTAAGTACTCACCCTCATGTTGTTCCAAACCCGTATGACCTTCATTCATCTTTGGAACACGAATTAAGATATTTTTGATGAAATCCGGCATTCTGACATAGAACCTGGAGGCACTAGATGTAAACAGTGTAGGAGAATGACAGGGGAGAAATGAATTTGTTTAATGTTTAATAAAGTCATTATTTTTGCTTTGAATAAAGTATTCTTGTCACTTCATAACATTAAGGTTAAATAAGGTTTAATTTGTTTTGAAACGTCATTAGGGTGAGTAATTAATGACAGAAATTAAATTTTTGGGTAAAATAACCCTTTAATTGTTACCCGTGCTGCATTTGGTTAACAATATTAATATTTAAATAATAAAATAAAATGCAAAAAAAAAAAAAAACAGTAAGTTTCCAAAGATTTTAGGTACTTTGCATTATACCTAAAAACACCTGTTACTTGTGGCAAAATCACTTATCTGTTTTGGTTTACTTTAACACATATCCACGCTATAATACATTGTGCAAGAACTTTTTGATTATCTGATGTGGTGTGGAATCTTTGTTATAACTACGAACAGGTGTTTGCAAGAAATTCAGAAAAATCAAATGCATTTTAAACAAAGAAATATGTTATTGTAAGCTTTTCACAATTCTTAAAAAGCACAGAAGCCTCCAGACTACTTCATTTGACCCCTGACACTATTTATCTCCTAATTAAAACTGTGTTTACAACAACAACTGTTACAGGTGCTATTGCTCACACGGACATACAGTGTCTTCTGGATTTCAAGATGCAAGGTTTATTTCAGCTCCCCCCTCTCGATTAAACTGTGCAGATTTACAGACTATAGTAATAAACTCCCACATCAAGATCAAGAAGTATGACGCCTTGACAACCCAGCTTTGAGCGCACTGCAAAAACATACAGGTATATGTCAGTCTGATCATGTGGGGATACGGTTAATTACGAAACAGATTGTGTGCATATGTTGGGTTGAGTATTCTCAAGTTGCCGCAGAGGAGGAGTACAGATCGAGTAAGCAGAGACAGATCAATTCTAACTCATTTAGGAGTTTGAGCTCTTATCAACAGAACTTCTGCTTTAAAAAGAAAAGAAAAAAAAAACAAAACATGCCATACGGCTGTATCACATCTGTTGTGTCTTACATTGTTTGTAAGAGCCATTTTAGGTCTTACATGTACAGCAGAGAAACAGCAGATGGGCATTGTAGCTCTATTTTTCTCTCTCCCTATCTTTCTCTGTAAGGTAATTGCGTTATACTGACAGTAATTTAAAGGTGCTTTACTCTTAGTGACAAGAACATCAGAAAGAGCTTGCGGAAAGTGGCGGAAACCCCTGAAAATAACTTTTCAAGTAAGACGCCTACATGGCTCGTGAGCTCAAACACAGTGGTTGCAATGAATTACATTTCAGTTCCTTTTAACAGGATAAAAATCAATGCAATATTAAAAATGTATGCCAGAACATGAGGCTCGTAATTGTTTTCAGTGGGATTTTTTTATTTTGGAATTCACACATCAGGGTTTCTCTGCAGAGGTTTGCAAGGTCAAATATAAACTTGTGAAATTTTGGATAATCCTTCATTGTCCATCATAAGAAATTGTATTTCTTTTTAAATCTTAATAGTTGGTGCAAGCTCCCAGTATTATTATAGCACGATTCTTCTTGTTCTGTAAGGCTAGAATGACTGAAGGAACCTCCAACTCATTTCAGAAAGACTCAGTGAGCACAATCCCCAGAGCCTTAGAGTTATTAAAACCCACCACCAGCCTAATGTGGGTAATTTTGCTTATTCTACCTGCTATCGTGGCAGGTGGCCCTTCACAGATTGGTATTTGACAAGAGATGGTTTTGTTTAGAAGCAATATGCACACTAGAAGTCACACATTTGATTAGAGCTTGAAGAACATGTGAAAAAACAGCTGATGAGGTGTGACTTATTGGCTCTTTGTTCGGGTCTCGAGTGCTGAGCCAGTCACACATGCAAGGCTTAGAATGGCATATATGTGAAGCTCCAAATGAACTTGTGTCAACTCATTCTCCACACAATTAATTCAGCTAATTCTTTGTAATATTGCGGGGGGAGACAGGTAAGGACAGCTAACATAGCATAATATTATGGGCACTCAGTTCATGAAAAGAGTACTTAAAGGATTAGTTCGCTTCACCCCCATGTCGTCAAAGTCTTGTCTTCATGTTAAATCGAAAAGAAATGAAGGTTTTTGAGGAAAACATTCCAGGATTTGTTTCCATATAGTGACCTTCAATGGGGTTCAGTGGGTTGAAGGTCCAAATTACAGTTTCAGTGCAGCTTCAAAGGGCTCTGCACGATCCCAGCCGAGGAATAAGGGTCTCATCTAGCGAAACGATCTGTCATTTTCAAAAAAAAAAAAATTATATACTTTTAACCACATATGCTCATCTTGCACTGCTCTGCGTTGCGCCATGCATTACGTAATCACGTTGGAAAGGTCACGCGTGACATAGGCGGAAGTACCAACCCAGTGTCTCGAAAGATTGGATATGCACACGAAAGGACCATTTTAAACAATAAATGAAGACAGACAGATAAATATGTCAAAGACAGATAAATATGTGTAATTCAACATACTCAACAACTTTTGAACGGTCCACCTTCTCCATACTTCTGCCTACGTCACGCATGACTTTTCCAACATTATTACGATTATTAGAGCTAGTGCAAGACGAGCATATATGGTTAAAAGGTATAGACATTTTATATTTATTTTTTTAGAAAATGACTGATCATTTCACTAGATAAGACCCTTATTCTTCATCTGGGATCATGTAGAGCATTTTGAAGCTGCATTGAGACTGCAATTTGAACCCTTCAACTTGTTGAACTCTGTTGAAGTCCACTATATGGAGAAAAATCCTGGAATGTTTTCCTCAGAAACCTTAATTTCTTTTCGACTGAAGAAAGAAAGACATAAACATATTGGCTGACATGGGGGTGAGTGAATTATCAGGAAATTTTCATTCCAAATTGAACTAATCCTTTAAAAGAGGTGTGAGTTCAATTTCAAAAATAAATAAATAAATAAATAGAAAATGAAACACCTAGTTACAAAAAAAAAAAAAAGATTGTTTGATACTCTAAATACAATATCAATAATCAGGTACATAATATTAAATGGTGAAAAATACATGGAACAAAAAGCAAACAAACATAAAAGAAGCATTTCAATCCATAAGGACTATTTTTAAGGCAATGTACAATGTGAACCAAACAGCAGTCACATGGGTTCTTTTGGACTTTCTTTGGTTATATTATCAAAGCTTGAATGTTATGAAAGAAAAGTCGAATACACTGACAGAGAGACAGACAGACAGACAGACAGACAGACAGACAGACAGACAGACAGACAGACAGACAGACAGACAGACAGACAGACAGACAGACAGACAGACAGACAGACAGACAGACAGATAGATAGATAGATAGATAGATAGATAGATAGATAGATAGATAGATAGATAGATAGATAGATAGATAGATAGATAGATAGATAGATAGATAGATAGATAGATAGATAGATAGATAGATAGATAGATAGTATTACAATTAAAATGGCTAGGGAATACTATAAGAAATGGTAATAAGAATCTATTTTAAGGTTGTCATGAACTGTCCACCTTCAGTCACTTAAGAAAGAGAGCCATGGAAGGACGAGCCAAAGGAAGAAAGCAGAAAAAATAGAGCGAGAAAAGAGCACAAGGTTATTTCCTCCTTTTATCCACTATTTGACCATGTGACCTAGTAAATCCCAAGACATTTAGTTTGATCAGCAGGCCACAGTTTATTCTCACTGCACTAAAGATGTTAAGACTGAGCAGACCGCCAGTGTACAAATATCTCACAAAGCAGGCTTCCCTTACAAATTTAACCTATATATATATATATATATATATATATATATATATATAAGTTGGTAAAACAGCAGAAAGCACAATGAATATAAGGTTTTCAGTTGATGGCATCTTAAACTGTCATGACTATATTTGATGATGGTAGCTTTGATAATTAGTCAGTAGCTTTTAAGAGATAAATTACCATTTTCCACAGCATGATCAGCTAGCATTTCTGTCAGTCTTATACTGATCTATGACCTGAGAACTTATGCATCAGTCCATCAGCTGTCATCTTTATATCAGTAAAGACATGAAAGTAAGATCTGCAATATGATTGGCCTAGCTTATATAAGCATTGTTGTGTAATTAAATCCCCTATGTTCAGCCGCTTTTTTTCTAACGGACTCAGCTGGGATCAGTATATAGCTTATACTGTTTTGAACTTTCTATTTATCCAATAATCATGTATCATGGTTTCCACCATGTTTTCAACATTGATAATAATAAAAAGAAATGTTACTTGAGCACCAAATCAGCATGTTAGAATGATTTCTGAAAGATCATGTGACACTGAAGTCTGTAATGGCTGCTGAATTTTCATCTAATATTCTTAGATTTTGATTTTCATATTATATATATATATATATATATATATATATATATATATATATATATATATATATATATATATATATATATATATATATATATATATATATATACAAAAGTTTGGGAACGGTAACATTTTTAATGTTTTATAAAGAAGTTTTGTTTGCTCACCAATAAAAATACAGTAAAATCAGTAATATTGTGAAATATTATTACAATTTAAAATAACTGTTTTCTATTTTAAAATATTTGAAAATGTAACTTATTCTTGTGATGGCAAAACTGAATTTTCAGCATCATTACTCCAGTCTTCAGTGTCACATGATCCTTCAGAAATCATTCTAATATGCTGCTCAAGAAACATTTATTATGCACAGATGTACAAAATATTTGTGTACAATATATTTTTTTTCAGGATTATTTGATGAATAGAAAGTTCAAACGAACAGTGTTTATCTGAAATATAATATGTTATTACATTTTAAATGTCTTTACTGTCACTTTTGATTGATTTAATGCATTCTTGCTGAAACAAAATATAAATTTCTTTAAATTCTTCTCAAATAAAAATTAAAATAAAAATTCTTACTGACCTCAAACTTTTGAACGGTAGTGTATAATGTAACAAAAGCTTTGTATTTCAGATAAATGCTGTTCTTTTGAACTTTCTATTCATCAAGGAATCCTGAAAAAAACATACAACTGTTTTTAACATTGATAATAATAATAAATGTTTCTTGAGCAGCAAATCATCATATTAAAATGATTTCTGAAGGATCATGTGACACTGAAGACTGGAGTAATGATGCTGAAAATTCAGCTTTTCCAACACAGAAATAAATTACATGTTATATTATATTCCAATAGAAAACAGTTATTTTAAATTGTAATAATATTTCACAATATTACTGTCTTTACTGTATTTTTAATTAAATAAATGCAATCTTGGTGAGCAGACAAAACTTCTTTTTAAAAATATTAAAAATTATACCGATCCCAAACTTTTGACGGTAATGTGTGTGTATATATAATTCAGGATATTCAGCATGGTCTCTGAATTTTAGAGCCCACTGTATATAATATATTATATTTTATATTATATTAATATTACAGACCATCTGTGGGGGTGGTTGGCATTAGCAGAAAGGAATCTATGCATCCAAACAGTCATATTACTTGAGCCGTAAGAGTTTCTCAGGAGATCTGAGGAGTTTGTAATAAACATCATTGATTATCCACCAAGACCTCATGTTTTTATATGATTAAAAAAAGAGACATGCAAAAGAAAGAGAAACTCAAGAGAGAAGCTGAGGTGAAGTGGTGCAGAAAAAATGTGAGAGAGAAGAAATGTAAATCTGACCTTTCTTCATTTTTCTATGCTGATCTGAGGTCAGTGCTTTATCTCTTGTAACATTTATCTGCATTCAGTAATGACCTTCCCATCATGCTCGACTGGAATACTGATGGGACTTAAACTTCACTAGCTGTCAGAGGCCATTAATACTTGCACTTAACATGTTGATGTCCTGCAGTCTGTAAAGTTGTAGGAATGATAACAAAAGTTTCTTTCAAATCCAGTGCTCCATTCTAAAACCTAGAGAGCTGCCCACGAGGGCATCATTCTCAAGCATCATAGAAGCCCTCCCAATGCGAAGCCCATTTCAAAAGGTCACCAGCAACATGATGCTACTTTCTAAGATGCAAAATATTAAGGGCAAAACGTCATGTATGCTTCACAGAGAAGGCAATCTAGAATGCAAAGCAACAAGCTCTGTTAAAAAAATATAATAAAAAACATTCAAGATGGTGGAGACACCCTGAAATTAGTTTTGCATTTGTTTTACTGATATTTGAAATCAACCCAAACAAACCCACCCCTCTTTTCATTGCTTTGCCTCCATAATTCATGGCTCTTAGCCGACGATGTCATGAGAAATCGAGTCCCCCCCAGGAATCGGGTATCCTTTAGGACCCAGGCGGCAATACCTGATCAAAAGTTGTTATTGTGATGTCTTGACAAATTAATTTCAAGATGCTTGAAATATAAAATGAATGCTCATGTATTGCATAATAAAACAAACTGAAACAGACATTAGAAGAAAAAAACACACCTAATATAAAATAAGCTAAACTAGCAGTCTAGTCGGGTAGATGCCAGTACAAGCTAACTAAAAAAACAGTAAGAACGAGAAATGCTTGATTTCACAACCTATAGCTTCAGTTATATACTAGTATATGAATCATTTAAAGGGTTAGTTCACCCAAAAATGAAAATTCTGTTATTAATTACTCACCGTCATGTCGTTCCACACCCGTAAGACCTTTGTTTATCTTCAGAACACAAATTAAGATATTTTTGATAAAATCTGATGGCTCAGTGAGGCCTCCGTTGCCAGCAAGATAATTAACACTTTCAGATGCCCAGAAAGCTACTAAAAACATATTTAAAACAGTTCATGTTACTACAGTAATTTAACCTTAATGTTATGAAGCGACGAGAATACTTTTTGTGCGGCAAAAATAACAACTTTATTCAACAATAGTGATGGGTAGGGTTGGGAACCGAGAACCGGTTCTCATCGGGAACTGGTAGTGTTTTTTGAAAAGAATAGAGAGATGCACGACGCTGCACGATTAATCTTTAAAAGGTCGCATTCTCGATTTCATCACCCACATGATCTAATTCCTAAATGACAACGATTCGCCAGTGTGTATTAAACTTTTGACAAAAATAAAATCACGACATTCAAATCTGCGTTCGTGCTGCCGTTGATCTGAAGAGAGTTGTCATGTGTAGATATAAATAGCTTCACAATCTTTTCAAACACACAGTATCATTATTTCTGTGACAAATATTCCAGTTATCACAGAAGTATACAAAAGTTTATTATTCAAATAGAAATGCTGATATTACCGATCAAAATATAAATAATCACCTTTTGAAAGTAACTGGACAAATGACGATTGTATGGATTGCATTGTTACGCCACTAGACTGTGGCAACAAATTACTGTTAAAAATGTTACTGAATCACAGAACCATTCTTTCAGAAACAAGTCTTTATGAATCCAACTTACAAAAATATTCTTTCACCTCTCTGGATCCTACACGTGTAAAACTTTACAATAAGGTTCATTTATGAACTAACCATGAGCAATACATTTGTTACTGTATTTGTTCGTCTTTGTTAATGTTAGTTAATAAAAATACAGCCATTCATAGTTTGTTCATGTTACTTCACAGTGCATTAACTAATGCTAACTAATACAACTCTTGATTTTAATAATGTATTAGTAAATGTTGAAATTAACATTTAATCAAAGATTAATAAATGCTGTAGAAATGCAGTTCATTATTAGTTCATGTTAATGGAGTTAACTTATGTTAACTAATGAACCTTATTGTAAAGTGTTAGTGAATATGAGATTAGCAGTCTGTTAAATTAATTTTACATGAATAAAAAAAACAAAAAGACTGTTTGTCGAGTATTGTGCGTTTTTCCCTTGCTACCATTTTTTATTAATTGTTTAATTATTTGAATGGAACCGGAAACGGAATCGCTAAGCAGAACCGGAATCGGAACCGGAACCGGAAAATTTCTTACGATTCCCAACCTTAGTGATGGGCGATTTCAAAACACTGCCTCATGAAACTTCGAAGCTTTACTAATCTTTAGCACAGTGGTCTCAAACTGTCGGCCTGCGGGCCATTTACTGCCCGCCCTCCCCCTCTACCCGGCCCGCAACTGATCTCAAAAATAAAACATAATTAAACTAAATTATTATTATTATTATTATTATTCTCTAGTTGCTACCTGTCTGATATGCAAAGAAAAAGTCGGCGTTCTAAGGAGCATTTACATATCGCGTCACATAAGCGGCCGAGCCGCATTCTCCTTCTTTCCAATGAGCTTTCGCTCCAGTGCCGTCTGTCGTTGCTATGCAACCATGAGCCGCTCTCTCAACAGTGTTGCTTCTATTATGAGCGCTCTTGTCCAAATTACACTAAAAGCACTCGACTTCGAGTCACGAGCGTCGATTTGAACCACCGAAACGCGTCTGATGCAGCCATTAAACGTTACCGATGCTCAAACGGCATCTTGGACAAATGCGCTGCCAGGTGTCTGTCAAGAAACAGAAGAGTGTACAAATGTATTCAGGGGTTGTATTTGTTCAGTACAGTGTTGTTCAGTGCAAGATTTTAATGTTATTTGAGCTAACATAAAGTCAGGGAAAATACTTCCACTAAATATTAAAAATTAATAATGTATGTAACAATGAGAGATTTTTATTTTTTGGCAAAATAAAGTTGATATATATATATATATATATATATATATATACACAGTTTTTTGTTTATTTCTGACCCCTCCACACCACAAGTGTTGATGGTTTTGTTCTTAAATTACTGTATTTTTTTTTTTTTGGATGTGAGAAGTTGCACCAGACTATTGCAATTAATAGTATATTAGTAGTATTATATTTTTAATAGTATTATATAACTATATTACACTCTTTAACAATGAGAGACACACTGCTGTTTACATTTAGTATGGTAAATAAAATATTTATAGTATAGGTATAAAGATATTTTAGTAGGCAAATTTGATGTGAATGAGAAATAATGCAAAGGAAAGTAAATTTTCTAAAATGTTGCACTTTCTTGCACTTGAATGTAAATATGGCCCTCCTATGAGGTGTCAATCACAGAAACGGCCCCCCGCCAATTTGAGTTTGAGACCCCTGCTTTAGCAGAAGTGAAGCAAAATAATGCTTCACGAAAAAGCAAAGATGATGAACGAACAACCAAAACTGTCCTGTTACAGCATTAGGCTACAACAACAGCATTTCATGGTTCTGTGAAACCGCGAAACCAATGTTACTCACATATGGAGCAGAAACAACGCAACCTCGACGTCTGTTTTCAGGCCTTCCCACATAGGTCTCTCCAGCGCTGGAAAGCTTTTCTAACATTAATGCGGGTTCTAAAGCTCCTGCCTGAACCCTTTTTCCCCCGTGATATTCCTCTGAGATTTTCTCCTTTGTATTGCCGCTCATCTCTCTTTCTTCTAATCTTCTAAACGCTCCCTAATTCTGATTGGCTACACGTTTGTTGTGGTGCTCGTTCCGAGCAACTTTTCAACAGCGTTTTTGAAAAATCTTTTAGCGCACCTTTAAGGCTGCTCTGTGCCTTCTCAAAATTCTGTGACATAATGCTGCATAAAAGCCAGACCAAAGTATTCCTGCTCTGACCCACCTCAGCCCCCAGTACAGTTGAAATTGCTGTGTAAAATGCATTTATGCAACCTCTGCACAGCATTAAAAAGTGTGTAAAGACACCTAAATGCCAGCTCAGAAATGTTTCTGTGCCACTGTAGCAGTGTAAATTTGGCATTAGACTAGAAGACAACTTGGGTAAAAAAGTAGACCAGTTTACCCCACTCTTATAACTAGACAAGGACACAACTTTATTTTTCCCCACCTCAATCTATCATTACATTATAATTTATTTATTCTCTTTTTGATTGAAATGCTAATGATTGAGATAACAGATTAAATATAATTAATTTAGAAATGTATTGATACAGGGATTATAAATGAAATATTCCTTCATCTCAGCTAAGTTAATTGATAGTTAATTGATGCAGAGCGAAAGGCTGAACCTAATCTAATTAAGCCTCATTAATACCAGTGCTTCAGATGATTCCACATCGGTATGCAAATTACACTGTGACCATGATAAATGTCTCTTAAATGACAGGTATGAAAGAAAAAAAATCAGATAAACAAAATTACAAGGTCCCAAATATGTCCTGAAAGATAATCAGAACTGTCAATCAAAAGTTCCGCCAATCAATACAATGATCGGTGTAGTAATTATATGAAAAGCCCTCAGTCACCTTTCAAAAGAAATGTCACTTTGTTCTTTGTAATCCATCAATCCTTCACTCTTTCTTTCTCTCGTGTACGCGCCGAACGCGTGGTTTTCCACATTGCCACGTTAGATCCGACAACTTCCATGACGGATGTGTCACCAGTCCGCTGCGTCACTTTCCCGAGGCTGGTTAAACTGTCAGTGATCCGCTCTGTCACAGCAAACTAATGGTGGTTGACAGACTCAACGAGGATAGATTTTGTTTTGTCTGGCTTTGCTTTACAATGACGGATGTCTGTCAGAGCAATCCCTGACTATCATCAGACTTCAGACTGGCTCTGAACTTTAGAAGTCATGGATGATGTGATATGAAGCCTGGATTATCCAGTAAATTACAGCAGTTTTCACTCTAGCAATTTAGTGACAATGTATGAAAATATAATATGCTTCTTGTCTTTCATTTTTTTCTTCTTTAGAACTGAGCCAGAAAAATAACCAGGGAATATTACCTAGAATTAGACTACAGGATTTAGATATTCCATGACTTTGCTGTGACCTTCCCAGGTCTGGAAATCTGTCATTCCCATTCATCTCAATGCCAGATGCTCAGCTGATTCAGTATACATTTATACATACATCTTACCAACCCCAAACAAACTGTTGTTATCATCTTCACCTTTGCTTATGCACTGTTCCTACGTGGCAGACTTCAAAACAAGTTATTTCTGGCCACATTTCCCTCAGAATTAAACCTTTGTGTGTTAAACAGCATTTGGAAAATATTCATCAAATAACATGATAAGAAAATTAAACAAACATGTTTAATATTTATCAATCACTACAGAAAGTTGTTAACTAGAATATTAGAAATTCAAATGTCTTTACAGCAGGTGTCAATGGAATGGGAGCTGCCTCAGTGGTGTGGTGAATGGTTATGGTAAAGAGGAAAAGGTTCCTTCCCATGAACAGAAAAGCTCAGGTTCTAATCTTGCTTGGAAAATTGCCTTTAGCCACTGCTCATGTGCCCATCTGTCTGCTCCAGGGATGTCCTACTTTGGTCCCTTCTCAATGCTTCTGTGTCAAGTGAGAGCAGGATGTACTCACTGTCCCTCAGTGGTGAAGAAAAAAAATCTGCTGCAATCTGCACAAAATGGCTGAAATCATGTGTCTTGAATATATGAATGAATTGGACACTGACTATTGATAACTAATCTGATTATTTGGGGGTTTGCGTTCCCCTCAGTAGTGATTACAAGCTCAGTTATGGCACTTTTCTATATCAGCGATCTGAGTTTCTATGTGGGAACATGGATACATGGTTCCATCTTACAAGCATGCTATACAAATATTCCAGTGCTGATCTAGTTAATTAGACAGTCAAGACTAATTCACAGTTGAGGTAGGTGTGTGGCGGCCCCTTTCAGTCATTGTCCTCATGTGAATGTGAATTGACAGCTGAAGGAAGGTTGAAATGAAACACGCCTCAGTGCGGCTGACGGTGCTGGAGATGAGAAGTGAGGAGCTCAGAGAAACACGCAGAGCGCCATTCATTATTCCAGCAGCGCTTGTCCTAATGTTTTCTTCTGCAAAACTTAAGGAGAGCAGACATTAGTCAGCATAATCTCCACAAGAGGGCCCAATTCTCTCCCCATAACTGACATTGAGTAATAGTCTCTCTCACTCTTCTGCTGAATATTTGGACACTCTACATCCAACAATGAGAATGTCAGTAAAAGTGAAAATGATGTTATTTACTCAGCCTCGTGTCGTTCCAAACCCTGAATCCATATGATAGCTTTGTGTGAGAACAGAGGAACTGAAGTTTTTATTCAATGATAATCTTTGTATTTGTGTCTGTGAACTTTTAAAAAAAAATTCATTGGTTAATGACAAAAAGTTATTGGACCCCATGTTGTAATCAAACCAGTAATTAACTAAAACTACAACTATTAAAAATAATTTTTATTAAGTAAAATAAAACTAAAATAAAATAAAAATATTCAAATAATATAATATATTATTGTAACGTGCTGTTTGTGTAGGGAACACACGACGAAGAACATACAATCAAAGAAGTCTTTACTTGGCAATCCAACGGGAAACAACACAACAAAAACATACGTGACCGGACACAGTGGTGAAGATGGTGACTGCTTATAAAGGGAGTGCTGATGAGTGGTAATGATGGTGATGGTCTTCAGGTGCGGGTGATGATGATCTGGTGACTGTCACAGTAATATAATATAATATAATATAATATAATATAATATATAATATAATATAATATAATATAATATAATATAATATAATATAATATAATATAATATAATATAATATAATATAATATAATATAATATAATATAATATAATATAATATAATATATAGAAAGTGATCGAGTGAGCAGGTTTATTACCTGCATTCAGATTTAGCATTTTCCTTCAGGTCAGTCCTATGTTTATAATAAAAAATCTGTTTAAATGTCCAATGTATTATCTTGTCCTTTTAACAGTTAAGGGGTTTTCCCATGACTTACAGCTCTAGTCAAAGCATTTGTCAGTTGCCACTTGTTCCGTGTTCACAACAATTCAGTATTTTCAATGTAAAAGTCTTCACTACTGACTGACACATTCATAAAGACAGTCTTTGCCGCCATCCAATGGTGTAATAATGTAACTTCTGTTGCTGTTCATTGTTGGGGAACTATTTTTTCCCAGCAGAAGAAAGGCTTTAGTGAAAGTTTACTTCATGAAAGTTGCATTGATACATATTTTTGGCTTTAATATTTGTAGGAGATAATATAATATAATATAATATATAATAATATAATATAATATAATATAATATAATATAATATAATATAATATAATATAATATAATATGATATAATATAATATGATATAATATAATATAATATAATATAATATAATATAATATAATATAATATAATATAATATAATATAATATAATATAATATAATATAATATAATATAATATGGAGAGCTTAAAAATACATGAAAATTAGAAATATTGACTTGGCAACTAATGGAAATAAAATAAGTTCACATTGAGGTACAAAAATTTATAAAATCCCAAAAGCAAATAACAAAATTACTGCAATATAAAATAAATTAAAAACCTAAAACATAAAATAAAAGCCAATTCAAAATGTTAATAAATACTATAGTATATAAATAATACTAAAATAACACTGAATCAAATGTGACATACTTGTACGAATAAGATGGATGGAGTATGTGATTTATGGATGAAAAATTACAGTTTCCTCACACAAATCTTGTTATTTGACTTAAAAAAAAAAAAAAAGTCAAATTGAGTATTTTATGGTGCATTAGTCATGTTTCAAGCTTGATAATATGAAATTAATGAACAAATGAGGGTGAGTCAATAGAAAAAAAAAATATTTTGGGGTGAACTGCTGTATACAGGTATACCTTTAAGTTGTTTTAGACTGAAGTGAACAGATCAAGACTGTGAAAATAAAGCAATTCTCTGAGCTTGGGTTCAGTCATGATGAAACAACAACAAAAACACCAAAGACGTTGAGTTTGGTCCAAGAGACCTCTCAAACTAGCGACCCTCCATATGGTCCACACACACACACACACTGTGTCATAAACCTCAAAACATTTTATTTTACCTCGTTCCCATTTCCACAACCCCCTTGGAGCAGTTCACAGTCCAAGAAGCATCTGTTGAGTTAGCTCAAAAAAACTCCTAGCCACCAACAAAGATGGAGGGTGTACTTTAGGGCCTATTGCCATGCCAACCAGGGCTTTCCAAGGATAAGCTTAGCATCTGGACCAGTCTGTGATCATTCATAAGCTTATATTGCTCTAAAGCCAACAATTCCCTCTGTTTAACTACCAGAAGTATTGAAGCACAACACCTCATTCACTAAGGAGTGGTGTAATTAGACTCAGAGCTAAATAAAGCTCAGCTATTATAAGAATAGGGTGATGAATCATTCCAGGAAATAATTTTCATCATGGTAATCTATGATAAATGTTTGTATTTGATTTAAAGCAAGTGCATCTTTGTGGATTCTTATGTTAATCAATGTCTATAGAGAAAGCCAAACATTTATAATGACAACAATACTATATGCTGTGCTCTCTGTATTTTCATAAGTTGTTGCCTCTCAACGAAAAGTGTAGCATAGTCTGACATATGCCTGCCCACTCTTGCCTTGAATGTCTTCTTGCTTGCTTCAATTGTCAGAACAGACAGAACAAAAACCAGTAGCCGTCAGTTTATGACACAATGCAAAGAAACACGAAAGAGGAGGAGGATGAGAGGGAGCAGGAAAGAAGTACGACTGCCAGAGAAGAGCAGGGTATATGTGCAGCCTTAATGGGAGAGTCAGCCTAGTCAGCCGTGTCACATCAGAGAGAGATGGAGTGCAAGAAGAGAACTTCACCTATGTTCTGTAAGCTGGAAAAGAGACAGCTGATGGTAAATGACAACATTTCTGTCGCACAAAGACAAGTGAGCGTCGATGAGCACTCATGCAACTGTGAGTGTCCATATGAGGACGTCCAGTTTTGCAAACTGAGAGGTCATACATCAAAGCAGACACTGAGAACTGCAAGTTATAGCATTAGGACTGATATTGCATGGTTTCTGGCCATTTGAAATACGGTTTCACTTATACTTTTAACAAGCAACCAATACTGTTTTATATTGGCATGTTTATACTATACTGTGTTATCGAGTGTTGGGGAGAGTTACTTTTAAAAGGATGAATTACAACATTGCATTACTCCCTAAAAAAGTAAATATGTATCTAATATGTTACATTACTTTTGTGTTACTTTTTCTCATCTGGGCTGTTTGTTTGTTTGTTTGTTTTATAACAACAAAAATGTTATATTTTTGGCAAATGTAAAGGCCCTTTCACACAAAAAGTGAATGAGTAACCCTCAGGCTGAAGGAAATGCAAATTCACGCCTGTACAGTAAAAATGAAAATTCTGTCATTAATTACTCATGTTATTTCGAACACAAATGAAGATCTTTTTAATGAAATCTAAGCGATTTCTGTCCCTCCATAAACAGCTATGCAACTGAATCTTTGACACTTCGAAAAGTTCATAAAGAGATCGTGAAACTAATCCATATGTATTGAGTGGTTTAGTCCAAATTTTCTGAAGAGACATGATCACTTTATATGATGAACAGATTGAATTTAGGCTTTTATTCACATATAAATATTGATCAGCAAACATAAACAGAAGCTCAACCCAACCTGCTTAACGAGCGAGAACAAACCTCTTACAGAAGCTTAAACATGCTGCATAACACATGAGAATGAACCTCATTGGTTCTCATATGCATCAAGCAAAAAATGCTTGAGCTTCCGTTTACCACAACTGAGCCTAAATTCAATCTGTTCATCAAATTTGGACTAAACCGCTCAATTCATTACCATGTTTTGGTTTTCCTCTGTCACATGTGCTCCTTTGATCCGTTTTCCCACCACAATCTGTCACCATGGACATTAACAAGATCATCACAGCTGTATGTCATTTTAGTTAATCATCTGTGTATTTAAGTTCCGGTCTTCCCTAAGTTCATCATCTGGTCTTGTATGCTTTTGTGTTGTGTTGCGTTCCTGCCTGTACCTGTATATCCCGTTGGATTTCCTAGTAAAGACTTATTTGATACAGAAGACCAGACCACCCAGTGGATGAATGGGTTAAATTCATCACTGTCGCTCAGGAAACCTATGAATTTTTTCTTTTTTTACGTTTAGGTTTTCCTGTCTTGCCGTCACCAGCCTGCTGGAAGATGAAGCCCTTAAGACCCTGTTCTGGATCGGGGCGAACTTTCACTACCCCAACAACCTCCCCCAGTGCCCAGCCAGAAAACCACGGACGGTGAGGAAAGATAGCAACAACCCACTGCGGATGGAGTGAGCATGACATCACACCGGAGCCTGAGGGGAGTCCATCTGAGGAGAGGTCTGAGTCGGCTGTCCCATCCTGTGCCGAGGAAGTCGAGGGGTTGGTCAGAAGTCCCGCCCACCCGCCCGTCACTGAGAGTGAGTTTCTGGACAACATAGATGCAAGCCTTCATCTGCCTAACTGTTATATTCTTGAATCACTGGTCCCACCCAGCCTCCCTCTTCCCACCTAAATTTTTTGGTCAGTCCGTCGTCCCAGTCTTCTTCCCAGACCCCTGCTGTCCTGCCCAAGCTTTCCCCCATCAGTCCTGCTGTACCACCGTCACCTTCTCTCAGTGACGGGGTTACATCGCGGGCCTACTGTGAGCCACCTCCTTCTGGGCGTGAGTACCCGTGGCTCCACCTCCGGCTTCTGTCCTTGTCTCTCCACCTCGACCCGTCGCCCTGACTCCTCCACCTACGCTCCTCCCTCCTTCGACGTATGCTGGGACCTTTGAGACTCCAGCTCCGTGGAGCTCCCTCGAACCGTCGGCTTCACCCGAATCGGACATCGCGTCACCTGCACCACGGACTTGCACCCCTCCACCCCTACAGCTCCGGCTAGCTCCGACGACCCTCAGGTTCCACCTTCACCCTGGGTCGCTCCAACTACACTTCAGCCCTTCAGATCCCTGCATCCATCTCGGGGGGTCGTCGCAGTCGTCTGGGTCTTCAGCGTCACTTCACTCCATCAACCCTCCATCTGCGCCGTGGGTTCCTCCTCTGTCATCACCGTCGCTCTCGTTCGTCCCCAAGGTGGTGCTGAAGCCTTCACCACCATGGCTCCTCCCTCCAGCACCGCCGCCATGGTCCACCATCCTGGCTGTGGCCTGTGCCACCATCTGGCTACTCCTCCCAGTTGGCCGACCTCTTCCAGAGCCACCTCCTGTATCATTCTGTCATCTCACCTTCACTCCATCCACCTCCAGAACCTCCTCCGGCCCTCCCATTTGGATGTTCCATTACAGCGTGAGGATGCGCCTCGCAAGAGGGGGATGTACTGTCACGGTCTCACATTCAGTTTGTTTTGGTTTTCATCTGTCACGTGTGGTCCTTTGTTCCGTTTTCCTGCCACAATCTGTCACCATGGACATTAACAAGATCATCACAGCTGTATGTCATTTTAGTTAATCATCTGTGTATTTAAGTTTCGGTCTTCCCTAAGTTCGTTGTCTGGTCTCGTATGCTGTTGTGTTGGGTTCCTGCCAGTACCTGTATTTCCTGTTGGATTTCCTAGTAAAGACTTGTTTGATCTTTATCATCTTCGTTGTGTGTTCCTGTGCAAGCAACACGTTACAGATAGCTAATGCATTCAGATTTCAACCTTATTGTAATGTTTTACCCATGCATTTTATTAAAAGCAATTCCTAAAGTGTCAAACTTTTTCTATTATTTAAAAATAGAGTATAAAGCATGCTGTGTATCTTAATTGCTTACAATTGACCTAACTGCTAAGATGTTAATCCATGTCAATAAAAAGTAGTTCTGGGGGGAATGTTGTATATAACTTGCACCAGTGCATAACGCATGATAACAAATCTGAGTGTTCTTTGCCATTGTTGCCATAGACACAAAATAAATGCTCAAACATGCAACATACAATCTCAGGAATGTACTGAATTCTCCCCATGCATGATCAGAGACATCATCTCAAATCTGGAAACTGCACTGCATAGATTAACTTCAACTAGAGTACATTTTATTTTGCCTCCTCAGAGAAAATGGCTTGATTTTGTGTCTATGAATCACTGCCAAACAGAGATTCAGAGACGGTTCATTCAAAAATGGTTGTATCTGCACTCTGATGGTTAAATACAGCAGCAGAGGCCATTATTTCATGAATCATTAAAGCATCATTAACTTGGATTCCTGTTTACAACTCTGTTTCCTAGATAATTCTGCTCTCTGGAGGAGACCGGTACACAGGTAATGTCCTATTGGTCTCCATGATATTAGTTTCAGCTATTTTAATGAGTTCTGCATAGATCACATTTCTGAGCCAGTGATATCAATGTATGTCACAATCATTTAAATCAAACATGCCACAAAGTCAGCATTTCATTATAGAGAAAATGCAGATAGAAAATCCACATAGACACATGAATGAATGGCCGGGCCAAAAGCAATCAGCAAATGTCTGTGCATGTCTGTGAGCGTGTGTGTGTACATCTGTGACACAGTGACTTCTCCCGCTCGTTCTTCCAGGGAACGTTTAATTATCATTCATAAATCAGTTTCTTCGTATATTCTGAGAGGGTATCATCTGTGATGAGACTGTTTCACTGTTCTAGCATCTCTGTTTCCAGGCTAAATACTTGAAGTAAACAACCAAAAGAAAAGCTGAACTCAGAGCTGAACTTTTTTGTGTGTTCATTATCCGTGTTAACAATTCGGTAACATCATATGTTAAAATCTTCAGTGAGTTTCAGACTAACAGGCTTTTGTAGAATCACAGGCGCTTGTTATTAATCTTTCTCTCCCTTTCACTTTCTCTCTCTCATGGCTGGTTAATGGACCTTGTCCTCTGTTTGATTAGTTCATCTCTCTGGCCTTTAAATAATAATTCACCTAGTTCAGGCTTTGGCAAGCCCAGTCATGCTGCATATATATGTATGAAATGTATGGAATATGTTTGGAACAGTTCACTAAGAAAAGAAAATTCTGCCATCATTTACTCACCAAGGATTTTTTTTTTTTTTTTTTTTTTTTTTATTATTATTATTATTATTAATAATTTGTGGAGCACAATAGTAGAGAGCTCTTTTCCCATGCATTGAAAGTGAAAGAATGACAAGGAGTTATCACGCCTCAAAAATTACAAATAGCACCATCAAATTAGTTCATCTCTTGTGCTTTATTGAAAGTAAGCATGCACTGACCAATTCTGACCATTACCAATAAGTCAATAATTATTTTCATGTATATTGGGGGTAACACATTACAAGTAACGCAAGTTACATAATCAGATTACTTTTTTCAAGTAATTAGTAAAGTGGCGCATTACTTTTAAATTTACAAGAAAATATCTCAGTTACTTTTTCAAATAAGTAATGCAAGTTACTTTGTTTTCCCATTTATTGACTTTCAGCTCTCCTGACCTCATGAGAGAAATCGTGAGTAAGTGCAGAGGTGTTGTGTGTGCAGCGTAAACATGATGGTAATCATAGTTCTAGACTAAATGGAGCAACTTACTAGCACAAAGACAGATTCAGTAATCCAACTGCAAACTCTAAATATTACACAAACCCACAATAATTAAATGTTAAATCACACAAATATACTTTATGTATTTAATCTCACTTTATTAACCAATGTTTTTGCTGCTGACCTTCTATGATCCAAATCAACCATACTAATAAGCAAAAATTGCTCAAGATGAAAATCACATTTGTGTTTCTTTTTTTTTTTTTTTTTTTTTTTTTTTTTTTTTACTTAAGTAAGAGTGTTGAACTTCCTTCTCCTGCTTCCTAATGTACTGCTATCAAGAATGACAGCACAGCTGAAATGTGCATTTCCTTTAGTCTGAGGGTTATTCATTTCACTTTTGGTGTGACAGTGTATATATATATATATATATATATATATATATATATATATATATACATATATATATATATATATATATATATATATATATATATATATATATATATATATATATATATATATATATATATATATATATATATATATATATATATATATATATATATATATATATATATATATATATATACATATATATACATATATACATATATATACATATATATATATATATATATATATACATATATATATATATATATATACATATATATATATATATATATATATATATATATATATATATATATATATATATATATATATATATATATATATATATATATATATATATATATATATATATATATATATATATATATATATATATATATATATATATATATATATATATATATATATATATATATATATATATATATATATATATATATATATATATATATATATATATATATATATATATATATATATATATATATATATATATATATATATATATATATATATATATATACATATATATATTAGAGATGCACCGATACTAAATTTGTCCATCGGCATTGATAGCCGATAATTCAGAGTGATATCTGCCAATACCGATAATTTGGGGTTCTGCCTTTTATACCTTCTTTTAAATTAATGATAATTTCTTTATAATTAATCATTATATTTTTAATTGTTGTATTTTGAAAGAAATGCAAATAAAAACTTTATTTTCTACATTTCATCAACTTGTTTCAGAGTAACTGGTATCAGTTATAAACAAACACATTACTCAAATTAATATTAACACAAATTAACTAAATCCTGAAGATTAAATTAATATTTCTTAACTTTCTGAATGTTATTAATTCATATAATTACTATTAATATTTAACATCAAACTGGTTTCTTAGCATTTTCTTTACACAAAGCCCACATTCAATGCATTTTCCTGCCCTCTTTTGATTGACAGGATGTTTTTAAACTAACTAGCCAATAGTGTGAAAATTTGCTTTTATCAAAACTTGAAACGTCATGGAAGTGAAGTCTCAAAGAAATCATCATGACCCTTTTATATATGAAAGCCCAGGCCAGATGTGTAAAAGTTACTAAGTAATGCACTTAATTACTTTTTTAGGAAGTAACACAATATTGTAATGCATTACTTTTAAAAGTAACTTTCCTCAACGCTGGTTATGGCTGAAAACTGATAAATGAAAAAAAATAAAGCACGCTAAAAAAGCATCTCTTAAATGCAAAGCGCTCTTCAAAAAGTAGTGCTCTTAAAGGGTTAAATCTTTGCTATAAACTATTGCCATCTCTTTAGTGTTAGATCTACAAAATAAATATTTGCAGTTCTTGTATGTATTCCAACATGATACATCAAGACATGTAACGCACTGATGTCGCAATAATAAATGATAGCAAATCGGACTTTGTGTATCTTGTGTCCGATCGTGAAGCACTGATGTTAAATATGCACTTTCAATTTGCATGAATTCGATTTGAAATAAATTTAACGGTAAACCAGCTAACATACAGTATGGCTTAAGAGGACATACAGTCGATGAGTCATAATTGACTGTTGTATTTTATTATGGTCATCCTTCACTTTCATTGTATGGAAAAGAGCAGCATGAACATCCTGCCTAACATCTCCTTTTGTGGTCTGTATTCAGTATTCCTTTAAAGCACTGACAATGTTAACACATTCATATGAGGATACGGAATGCATGGATGTAATTATTTGCTTTCTGAAAGCCTTGGCGAGCGTTTGGGCATCAGTGTGCCAGACAATGAACCAAAGAGCAAATGCTGGGCTTGTTGGCATCATATCATATGTGATTCTGTGTCAAAAGAACAACATGGGCTCTCATTTTCCTAATGGATCGAGGTGCACCTCACATTTTAAAAATGCAAAAATCATAATGCATAATAAATGAAAGTGTTTCATCTTTATAGTTAGCTAATTAGGACACATTACTCAAAGTAATGGAACCACAGATGGAATAATATCTGCTGTTGAAAAATGTATGTAAAAGAAGGTGTGGTTTGATAATAGTCCATCCTAGAGTACAACAAAACTTGAAACGTCAAGGAAGTGAAGTCTCAAAGAAATCATCATGACCCTTTTATATCCCCCAGACTTGTGTCATTGCAGACAAAGGAGCTGCATCACAGGGTGGATCTTTTGAATAACACTGTTCACAAATCAATTTCAATTTCATCCCCAGCTTGACGAGGTGAGATGCATATCGATCATGTTAGACAAACATGATTCTTTCAGCGCCAGAGACTCACACACAGTTACACACTGCACCATTAAGATACAAATGTCTGCTCTGCAGAGAACTGAAAAAATTATGCTGATACAAATGTAAAACTCCCTGCCTCCGAGTGACTCCAAACTCAGCAAGCAAGTGTTTGCATGCAGTGCCATCTAATGTTCATTGCTCAGAATGCAGTTTAAAGATGCAGATGGGACTGGGGACTATGTCTGTCTGTCTGTCTGTCTGTCGATACAGAAACAATTCATGGAAAAATGAAATAAAAAAGGAACCACACAGACCTAGGGTCCTAGACACCTTGTTCTGGAGCCCAAATATATATATATATATATATATATATATATATGGGGTAGGACATGGCCCAGTGAGCATTAAAGAAATAAACAAAAAATGAATTTGCATGACAATTTTCCATCATCTGTGAAAACAGGAGAACGGATCCTAAAGATTATTAAAAACTAAATATTGTACTACCACACCTTGAGATTGTGAATTTTTTCACGATTTTAAAGACCCTATATTTAGGTTCTCTTAGAGCTAGTTTATAAGAAAGGTGTTAGAAAGGTATTGCGACACCCTACCTAAAAAATCGGTACAACAAGAAATTTTATTAGTACCGGTACTTTAAGAATGAAAGGATTCTAGTAAGAGCCATATTTCTTCATTTGCTTCGATGTATGACAGCAGGAGTCAGGACATCTGTGCAGAGCTCTGCTTTCACTAGTAAAATATAGAAAACAACAAAGAAACATGCATTCATGAGAGAATAAAGCACTGCCAGACACCGAAAGGTGCATATGGACAGACGCAATCGCAGCTTCAGATCTCTTTCGCAGATTATTGCCCTTGAATGGTCAAAAAAAAAATGTTAAAATGCACGTCCTGGTAAGTATTCACGTCGTAAACTTAGTGAAATATAGATTGTGAACTGTCATAGTGGATGTGTTCCAGTGTATTGGGTCTGTGCATGTCTTAAAATGACAGCAGCCTAAAAATGAAAATTTGATGTTTATCTGCTTACCGCCAGTGCATCCAAGATGTAGGTTACTTTGTTTCTTCAGTAGAACACAAATGATGATTTTTAACTGCAACCGCTGCGGTCTGTCAGTCAAATAATGCTAGTGAATGGGAACTTCTGCTATAAGAGTAAATAAAACTTGCATAGACAAGTCCAAATTAAACCTGCGGCTCGTGACGACACACTGATGTCCTAAGACACGAAACGATCGGTTTGTGTGTGAAACCGAACAGTATTTATATGATTTTTTACCTCTAATACACCACTATGTCCAACTTCGTTCAGCACTCGGTTAGTGAGGTCTGATCGCGCTCTGACAACGGCAGTGATGTCTCGCGCATATACTTCAATGAGTGCTAGACATCACTGCCGTTGTCAGAGCGCGTTTAGACCTTACTAACCGAGTGCTGAACGCAGTTGGACATAGTGGTGTATTAGAGGTATTTACTGTTAGGTTTCTCGCACATACCGATCATTTTGTGTCTTAGGACATCGTCACGAGCCATAGGGTTTAATTTGGACTTATCTATGCAAGTTTTATTTACTCTTATAGCAGAAGTTCCCATTCACTAGCATTATTTGACTGACAGACTGCAGCGTTTGGAGTCAAAAATCATAATTTGTATTCTACTGAAGAAACAAAGTCACCTACATCTTGGATGCGCTGGGGGTAAGCAGATAAACATCAAATTTTCATTTTTGGGTGAACTTATCATTAGTTCACTTTCAAATGAAAATTAGCCTAAGCTTTACTCACCCTCAAGCCATGCTAGGTGTATATGACTTTCTTCTTTCTGATGAACACAATCAGAGATATTTTAGTGAATATCCTGACGCATCCAAGCTTTATAATGGCAGTGAACAGGGGTCACGAGTATGAGCTGAAGAAAGTACTTCCAACCACATCCATTCATCATAAACATGTGCTCCACACTGCTCCGGGGGGTTAATAAAGGCCTTCCGAAGTGAAGTTATGTGTATATTTAAGAATTTATCCGTATTCAACATATGAAGAAAGTGTAAAACTCTTGCAGTTCAAAACGCTTAATCTACACCCCACACCTTCCCTATTCCCCTTAAGGAAAAAGTGTAACTGACGCCACGCCAGTTTACACTTTCTTCGCAACTTTAATACGGAAGGCGGTCTGGCGGAAGCTAGATATCATTGGCCGCTTTGGACCATTGCTGCGATACGTCAACGAGTCCACTATATTGCTCCGGGCAAGACTGCTCAATAAACAAATGAAAGTACACAGGGAGCTGCAGCTTTTCTGGACAAAAAGCACAATAAAGTTTACATTTCTCAACCTGTTTCAAAGGTTTATGATCTGCATGGAGTATGAAAAAGGTATCGAATTGCTCAAAATCTTGCTAGTTAGAACTTTAAAAATTATTCCTTGTCATAAGGAATTGTGAAACCTCACGCTTCTAAAGCATAGAATTTGTGATGTTTTGGAGTTAGAGGGTTAGTTTACCCAAAAAATGAAAATTCTGTCATTTATTACTTACCCTCATACCATTCCACACCCGTAAAACCGTAGTTAATCTTCGGAATTAACGAAGTGATGGCGGATTTCAAAACAATGCTTCAGGAAGATTCGGAGTACAAATAAATCAGTGTATCAAATCTGCTGTTCGGAGCGCCAAAGTCACGTGATTTCAGCCGTTGGCAGATTGACACACAATCTGAATCATGATTCGATACACTGATTCATTTGTGCTCCGATGCTTCATGAAGCAGTGTTTTGAAATCGGCCATCACTATATAAGTCATTATTTAGTTTTTTTTGGCGCACCAAAAATATTCTTGTCGCTTTATAATATTAATATTAAACCACTGTACTCACATGAACCAATTTAAATATGTTTTTAGTACCTTTGTGGATCTTGAGAGAGGAAGTGTCATTGCTCCCTATGGAGGCCTCACGGAGACATCGGATTTCAACTGAGATATTAATTTGTGTTCTGAAGATGAACGAAGGTCTCACGGGTGTGGAACGGCATGAGGGTAAGTGATAAATGACAGAATTCTCATTTTTGGGTGAACTAACCCTTTAATTCAACCTTACCTGTTGCCACTGGAGGGCACTCCAGGCTGCTTGTTGTTTGGGCGGAGGCTAAAAAGTAATTAACAAAGTTATTTTCCCCCATTCTTGTGGTGTTGCATCTGTTTCTGAAAAGAGAACAGATATAATATAGCATATTGATCCAGACATAACAGATTTAGTTTATTTCTCTTGGTTAATAATTGTGGAGACGTCCCTAATGTAATATAATTTAATGTACATGAAATGCACATTGTTTTGAATTGTGGAAATGGCCTTTTCTGTCTTGAACACCATCATTGTAGCTGTCTCTCTTGTCCCTTTAGCATTTTCACTTGAATCACGTCACAGGAAGTACCAGAACAATTTTAAATTAATGTAAAGATATTTTGCAGCTCAAAATCTTATTTATCTGAAGCATTTATCTTAAGGCCCTTTTCATTTGTATAATTTATTTCTAATACGTGTTGCCTCCTAATCGTATGCTTGCAGCTTGTGTCTGGCAACCTGAAGAATGTATTTTATTGGGGCCTTAAACATTGAATTATCTATAAGCTTTTTACTGTTAGTACACCATAGTTATACAAATGTACTAAAAGCTTTTATTTATTTTTTTATATCTAAGAGAAGGATTGGGCTTAAAAGATTCCTTGTCCTGTGGATCCCTCTAGTGGACAACATTAATAGCACAGCTTGGACCCCTGATTATAAGACAATCCTTAATAGATCCAGAAAACATTTATAGTACTACAGTTCAATATAAATTGTATGAAATATAAGTGTAACACGAGGTCAGATTTAATAGTTCAATATACAGTATAATGCAGTTTTATTCTATAGCATATTAATTATTATTATTCAGTTCAATACACATTTATTTGTATAGCGCTTTTCACAATACGTATTGGAACACAAGTGTTTACCACCGGCATTCACTGTATCGTGTTAGTGAATTTATTATGTCGGACTCACCGCAGGAAACTCATAATCTGCAGTTGTTACTCCTGTCTCCGTACAAAAACATCGCATGCGGCGCCTGTGGAGTGTGGAAAGTTACTGGAGCGCGCAGCCGCGCTCGTCTCTCACAAGGAACGTCACGGCAGTGATTGACAAGCCGGAGGGCCAATCGTTTACGCTGTAATTGTGTAAACGATTGGCTGATGTTTTTAAGGCCCTACCTCGTGCACAGATGATGTATATTAATATTATTCCTTTCAGTGCACCTAATAAATAGTCTTTTATCAGTTAGTAAAGACAGTTTCAAGTAATATTGCAAAAATGTATAAAACAAAACATCCTCTTTACCACCTTTAAGCAAATTTAGTCATGTTCAATTGATCTGATATGAGATGCATTATGTGAATGTTTGGCTAAAGAGATGCGTCTTTAATCTAGATTTAAACTGGGTGAGCGAGTCTGAGCCCCGAACATTATCAGGAAGGCTATTCCAGAGTTTCGGAGCCAAATGTGAAAATGCTCTCCCTCCTTTAGTGGACTTAGCTATCCTACTGTAGGTACAACCAGAAGTCCAAAGTTTTGTGATCTTAAAGAGCTTGAAGGATTGTAGGGTGATATTATTATTAGCCTATATTATTATTATCATTAATAGCCTAAAAATTCAATTGAGTATGGTTATTATAATTTATAATATAATATCTAATATAATATCTATGAATAAAATAGTATATATATATATATATATATATAGAGAGAGAGAGAGAGAGAGAGAGAGAGAGTAAAAATTGTAAAATAATATAGCCATTAAAATAAAAAATAGCAAATAAAATAGTGAGTAGTGAAGAACAATGACATAATAGTATAAGTCGTATAATAATATAATATCATATAAAATAATCAGGGTTAGGAGGGTTATTTTCAAATGTATTCCATTACAGTTACAAATCACTTCATTAAATGTATTCAGTAACATAATCCAAGCACCACAATATGAAAGTATTGTAATCTGATTTATTTTGGATTCCCTCAAGAGTCAAGTAAAAAGCAATATCATTAACAACCTATCATCAAAGTACTTTTATTTAATATGAATTGAAAATTAAAACTAATAACAACTAGGCTATTAAAACTAAGCAGTCATGTATATATTTATATAAAAGGCTATACAGACATCTAGTAGTAGATAGATGTACCAGAATGATCAACATGGATCATCTTCAGTTATGCTTGAAGTGTTTGTACCAATAGCTCTTGTCCTTCACAATATGTAGGACCTTTTTACACGACACAGTTTTAAACTAAAAACTGAAAAATTTTTATGCGTTTTGGCCATTCATTTACACGATAACGCAGTTTTGGTGGCCTGAAAATGGGTTTCAAAGTACGTTATTAGCCTGCAAGTTTTTGATAACGAAGTACCATTGCTGTCTATGCAGGCCTCGCTGAGCCATCGGATTTCATCAAAAATATCTTAATTTGTGTTCTGAAGATGAACGAAGGTCTTAGGGCGTACAACGACATGAGGGTGAGTAATAAATTGCATTATTTTTATTTTTGGGTGAACTAACCCTTTAACTGTAAAAATAAGGTGGATAGGCATGCGTGAGTGTCTGTAAAAGAATGCGTATGCGCAGGCGCGTAGTCTTTCTTTACAAAGTGACATCGCCAACTACTTGTCTGGCATTGATCGTTGTTATATAAACGTACCCTAGTTCTTTAATGAGAAACTGATACACATACACTTTCACACTAAATATTAGTCTATGAGATAAATCATTGCGGGAACAAAGCAATTTATATACTGCACAAATGTTTTTAGAAGTAAAAATGTTAAAGACACAAGAACATTAGGTCTAGCCAGCAGCAACTATGTGACAGGCCTACATAAACAGCACCTCAGGCATATACTGATTGCACTTATCCAAGAAACCACAAGGTGGAACACTTTCCTACTCCTGCTGAAAAGTCAAGTTTGCTTGTTGTGCTTATTTTATCTGTTGCAGTTTGAACAATCATTTTATTTTTATTCTATTTTTTAGTACCTGAAAAGTTTTAGTTCTAAACCTAAACTGAGAATAAAAAAAATAAATAACTAGAGAAGAATTAATAAGAGATATATCCTCCTGAAAAGAAGAAATTAAAACGGGACTATCAAATTTAGGGGATTTTCAAGAAGCATGAAGTTTATGCATGCTACAAATTTAAAAAAAAAAATGTTATTAGTAGAGATGGATAGAAAAGTAATAACCAAGTTTATACAAAATAAATTAATACCACAAAATAAGTTTCAGTGATTACAGTGTTTTACAGACGCTAGGTCACATTTCTCAATACTTCACTTTTGCAAAACTCTTCACACAGTGAGCACAACAGAAGTCCATGTGGGCTAAACTGAGGATCAATTATCATTGTTTTGGCACAAAATGCATTCAATGACTTCATCCCCCAAATTTCATGAATTCGTTTCTCACTCAGACACAACAACTGCCAAAACTCTTTGTACGTACAGGCCAATTTGCACATGCTTACATACTGTTTTCAAAACTGTTAAACTTATGTTCACAACAATAACATAATACAAAACTGAATAAGACAGAAATATGCTGCATTTCTACAGTAATGTTGTAATGAAATATATGCTGAATCTAAAAAATCAAATACTATCAAAGCAATTAGATGAAACTGAACACCTACACAAATTCATTTTTCAGTTTCATCATCATCCATTCAAAGAGGAAAACTTCTGAATAATTTTGTACTGTTAGGTAAACGAGGTTCATGTAACAAACGGCAGTGAATTATAAACAATAGAGAGTGTTATTCTTGTGTTGTTAAGAAATTTTACAAAAGAAAACATTGTATAATGATACCTGATGTTAGTGTTTTTAGGTCAGTGTTTTATGACTGACAAAGTGTGTTTGCTGGGTGAAAACCTTTGCTAGTGTTCTGGAAGAATAAGTTGATTTGAGACATGAATGAAGTGTTTTGGTAGATTTAGTGCATTTTGAATGTGAAATGAACTGCTTTGCCAAGATGAAAGTTGGTTAGGAGAACTGTTTGATGAGTTTTGAAAAAGTGACCTAAGTATTGAGAAATGTGTCCTAACTATTGTAAAAAACTGTAAAATGTTGAGTCATATTGAATGAATAGAAGCGACTATATCTGAGATACAATATTGTGACAGACATCATTATTTACAATTTTAGCATAACTTGAAATTCAATTGAGTCATATCTGCAAATTCATTGTGAAAATATTGTCTGGAAAGTTTCTCAACACCTAAACCAGTTTTTCATTTTCCTTTCATGTGACATGACATAATTCCCATGATATGAGCAGTCTGATTTCTGTGTGCATCTGATATTTAGAAAAATACTTTATTGGTTACTGATGGACTGCAAAATTTCTATGCAAATACTGTGCAACCCAAAATAAAACTAAATTCATTCCTGGTCAATATAATTTTATTTTAGATTTATTTTAAGTGTATTTTAGTTTAATTGTGTTGTATTTGCAGTTGTCTTGCCCTTTGATACTACATTTTTTGTTTGTTTGTTTTGTTTACCAGATCCACAGGCAAAATGTCTGAATGATAACCTGAAGGTTGCAAGTTCACTAAGTCCACTAATGAACAAGCCATGAGCATGAGCCATCACCACTGAGCCCTGGAGGAAGACACTTAACCCCAACTTTCACGAATGAACCCAAGCCTCGTAACAGAAATGTGTTCAACAGCAGATGGTGGACTGAGCACATTCTGTTGCTGCTTTAATGACAGCAAAATGACAGCAAGAAATGCCCTTCAGGCATTGGAAAAAACTTGCTTCTTGCACCACTTATGTCTGTTATGAATCATGAAGTCCTGTAAATCCAGATCATCAACTGAAATTTCTGTTTATGATAAACTATGTTGATTATTTTCTTGTGTTCTATAAAATTAAACACATTTGAAGTTATGTTCAAGGTTTTATGTGTAGAGTATAGTTATGTGGTGTTGTGCTTATGCATTGTGAGACATTTGTAAAAAAAAAAAAAAAAAATGACATATAAGTGCAAGGACAAATACAGTATATGAGAAATTATGGCATGCATGGGTTATTGGCGTGTGAGTGCAATGTTGACAGGAGTTCTTGCAATTGTGATGAAAGACAATCTTAAAGCTTGCACTGATCTAATTGACATGGACTGCGGTTCTCAAAAACATCATAAGTAGATCATAGAGATTGATGATTTCTATGATCTACTTAAACTTATAGTGTTTTTGCGCATGACTGGTCAAGCATATTAGTTATCCACAGTAAATGACACATGCATTTTTTAATGTTTGATACATTAGATATAGCCTAAATCAATAGGTAAACTTATTATTGGCTCATGAAGGAAAATACAACATGAATGAACTGACACATAAATCAACAAAACCAAACAGAAATCAGTTTGCTTATTTCACATTTATATATTATTTATAATACTCCATCCCATATGAGTAAAGTATTTCCACCATGAAATAAAAAAGGTAATTGCAACTTTTTGTTTCTCACGAGTGTGAGTTTATATCTAACAATTCTGACTTTTTTCCCAGAATTGCAAGATATAAACTCACAATTGTGAGTTATACAGTCATAATTGTGTGATATAAAGTCAGAACTGCGAGAAAAAAGAATTTTGAGTTTATATCTCGCAATTGCATGTTATAAAGTTAGAATAACAAGATATAACACAATTCTGAGAAGAAAAAAAAAATCAGAATTGTGAGGAAAAAAAGTCTCAATTACCTTTTTAATTGTTTTTATTTCGTGGCAGAAACAAGCTTCCATAGTACAGAGACTAGTTACATTTATCAAAATAAAATCAGTTCAACAATGTCTGCAAATTAGTATTTTTAACATAAGGAGATTTAATAACACAAGTCAGCATGATCACCAAAATGAGATTATAAAACATTAATCAGAAAGAGATTACAGGAAGAATGCCAAGTTCACATATTCTAAAAGGATATCAGGACACTCATAGATATGAGTAACATCATCAGAGAAGCACACAAACATGAAGCCCTGGAACCCTGAACTTGGTTTGGGAGCTGTTCACTTATGAAGAGTCAGTGTAAAGTAGCGTGTGATTTGTGATCAATTGCAAACATCAACTATGTCAGATATGCATCAGCAATAGACCACTTTATTTAATACCATAAATCATCTTTGCTACTGTCAGACCACATCAATGGACCCATGGATATGGAAGTACGCTCATGGATGTCCACAGATCTGCTCTCTCTCCTGCGATTTTCAGAGTCACAGTGCTAAAAGTAACAAAGACAGGACATTCAGGCTGTATGTCAATTTATGTCATCAAATAATTATCATTTTAGTCACAGGCATCCACAGCAGAAGACAACCACAAATATCCATTATGTGTATGTGAACTCCATTTATGAAACATTATTTTGTTACAGGATTTGTAAACTCACCACTGAGCAGTGATTGTCTGACAGAAGGCAAAGGTGAATAGAGCAGTGCAGGTAAACCTTTGTGGAGTTTGCAGTGAAGATAAACATGCTGAAGGAGAAACGGCTGGATGTGGAAACACCATTCTGCAGAAGCTCCACTTTGTCATTTGGACTGGGACACCTGGGCATATTGAGAATGATAATCATCAACAAATTTGGAAAAGGGGGGAATATTGGGGGCGGTGGTGCCTTGTTACTAAGGATGCACCAATGTATCTGCCAATAATAGGTATCGGTTGATAAAAGCGATTGTTTTCACTATTTAAAAACAGCCGAGGATCGGGGCTGATTATACCCAGTCAAAAAATGTGTCAGACTCCAACTCAGACTGTAGAAAATGGAACCTTGTGTTGAATTTACGGCTGTCGAAGTTAACACGAAAATAACGCATTAACAGTTAAAAAAAAATTTGACGTTGAAGCAGGCTCTGTTTGACAGGTTCATGGTTTTTCCTACACCTATTTGTACTTGCTACATTTCTCTGAATCTAAAGCAAATTCAAAATGATCAATGCTTTTTTTGTTAATTTATATGAACCAAATATAAGTTGTTCCTTCAAATATAAGTTGTAAATGAAAATTAATTCACAAAGAGTTATTTCATTCATCAGGTTTGTACCTGATCTATCTATCTATCCCTTTTTGTCAAATGAATTTATGTCCAATAAATAAAAGATTTTAAAAAATATACCTAAAATGCACCATTTGCATACCTGAAGTTTAAGAGAAAAATAAAATAAAATAGCCACAGCTTACATGTCAATAATGAGGTCCCAGCGGACAGAGGAATGGGGATCATTCACAGGTGTAGCCCAACATGTGTCAATCACCAAAGCAAACTGACGGCTGTCGACTCCATCAACACGAACTTCCACAAAAATATTTTTGCTCAGCTCTACGTTCACACTCCCAGTGTAGGGGTCTGAGAATTCAGCATCCTGATAGGGAATCATCCTGACCTGATAGGTCCCTTGACCAGCAGGAAGGATGCTGTGCACAATGCTGTTGAAATAACAAACAAATAATTTTAAAGCAATTTAGAGACTCATGTTCAGAATTTAATTATCATTAATAAGTGAGTCCCACCTCTCCAGAGGGTTGATGTCCATTGTGAGTGATTGGGTCTGTGGGTACACACAGCGGAAATGGATCCTCAGATATTTTTCCCTGCTGATTATATTCCCAGATCCAGAATCCCCCAGAATAAAATTCTCATAGATGAAGTGGGTGCCATTGGCCTGTTGGGACATATTGTTTGAATATTTTAATTGCTAATAATTATATGATTCAAAGTAAGATTTGTTGTTCTTTTGACCATGTGTACGTAATGATTCCTACCACAAGACTTGTACCACAGATGTGGTCATTGTTGTCAAAACAGAACTCCACTCTGCCATTCCGGACTGTTCCTCTGCAGTTGGGATCATTGAGGTGTAAGATTTCAGAAGGAAAACCAGCCTCAAAGAGCTGACAGCGAGACAGAGACATGAAGCCAGAGCTGCTATCACAGGTTTCAATGAAATCTGAGAAAGAAAAAAGTCAAGAGAATGTCAGCAGTGATCAAAAACAAATCTATAATCAATGATGAACATGCATTTGAAATGAGTCCAACCAAAGGATCCATGCTGAGAACTGTTATGGCTGTCCTTGCAGAAACAGCCGTAAACACCATGTTCCTCTTCACAGCGTTCATCCTCAGTGCAGTTGAGCTCAGAACAGTGATCTCCTTTACCTAAGAGGAGAATTTACTTTTTTGCTATTTTATATCACTTAACATTCAATTTATTTCAAGCAATGAAGACATTTTTGATGGTTTGAGATTGAGTTTTCGATATTAACTAGTTGCTTATTAGCATGCGTATTTATAGGATATTGGCTCTTTAAGCACATATTAATGCCTTCTGCAAGACCATATTCTACATCCCTTAAAGGTCCCATTCTTCGTGATCCCATGTTTCAAACTTTAGTTAGTGTGTAATCGTTACAGTAGACGGACAGCAGACACAGGTATTACTTTTCACAGTCTTTATTTTGACCACAGGAGAGCAGGGAGAATGAAACAGGTGAGATAACTTTGCAATGGAATGACTTTGAACGGATAATACTGGGAATAGTTACTGTCCTTATCTTTGTAGGGAGTGAACACTGGAGAACTGGAGATCGCTGGAGCACTTGGAAGCAGATGGGAAACACACTCACGAGGCAGACGAGGAACACCCTGGGAATCGACACAATGGAGACAGGTAGGTATTCGAAGAGGAGTCCTTGAGGTAAGAATAGACTTGTGAGGGTATGCAAACGAGACCGGACGTGGAGTGCTGTGAGTGTTTTGTAGTGTTGCTGATGAGGGGAGTGATGAGGTGCAGGTGGCGGTGATCAGTATTCTGCAGATGGTGCGCGCTGTGATTGGGTGACATTGGAACCTGATGTGTCTGTGACAGTACCCCCCCCTCCACGGCCCGCTCCAGAGGGCCGAGAACCCCGACGCCGTGGTGGTCGTCCTCTTCCCCGCGGTGCCGGTTTCTCAGGGTGACTGTCATGGAAGGTTTGGAGTAAACTGGGGTCTAAGATGTCGTCCCTTGGGACCCAGGAGCACTCTTCGGGACCATATCCTTCCCAATCCACCAGGTATTCAAGCTGACCACCACGACGCCGGGAGTTCAAGATCTCTCGCACCTCGTACGCAGCTCCGTCCTCCACGATGAGTGGAAGGGGGGGTTCGGCGGGAGCCACGTCAGGTCCTGTGGGAAGAACAGAGGGATGGTGAGCTTTGAGGAGTGACACATGGAAAGTGGGATGTATACGGTACCCTTGTGGAAGCTGGAGTTGATAAGTGACCGGGTTGACCTGCTTGACGATGGGGAATGGGCCAATGAACCTGGGACTCAGCTTTCTGCAGGGCAGACGCAGTCTGATGTCACGGGTGGATAGCCAGACCATCTGACCAGGCTGGAATACTGGGGTGTTAGAGCGTCGGAGGTCGGCTACCATTCTGCGTCTGCGCAGGGCTCGTTGCAACTGGTGGTGTGCTGAGTCCCAGACCCTCTCGCTCTCTCGGAACCAGTAATCCACTGCAGGAACGTTGGAGGGTTACCCATCCCAGGGGAACAGTGGGGTTTGGTAACCGAGTACGCATTGAAACGGTGTAAGCCCAGTAGTTGACTGTCGGAGAGAGTTGAGCGTACTCGGCCCAACCCAGGAACTGGTTCCAAGAGTCCTGGTGGTCATGACAGAAGGTACGGAGGAAGCGGCCAATCTCCTGAACCTTCCTTTCCATCTGCCCGTTCGACTGGGGATGATATCCAGATGTGAGGCTGACGGCCACACCTAGGAGTGAGTAGAAGGACTTCCATACACGGGATATGAATTGAGGCCCACGGTCGGAGACGATATCTTCTGGAATTCCGAAGTATCTGAAGACTTGGTTGAAGAGTATTTCGGCGGTTTCCATTGCAGTAGGTAATCCAGGAAGTGGAATCAAACGACATGACTTTGAGAACCGGTCCACAACAACTAGGATGGTGGTGTATCCGTCTGAGACAGGGAGATCAGATATGAAGTCCACTCCTAGGTGTGACCAGGGGCGATCTGGAACGGGCAGCGGAAGGAGTTTCCCAGCTGGCAGATGACGAGGAGACTTGGAGATGGCACACTCCCTACAGCCCTGCACGTACCTTCTGACATCGGCTGCCATCCCTGGCCACCAGAAGCGTTCTCTCAGCAACGCGAGGGTCTCATTGGCCCCCGGGTGACCAGTGCCAAGAGACGTGTGGGCTGAGTGAATGGTGGGAGTGCGTCGTGTCCGTGGGAGATAGAGCAAGCCTGGTGGACAGCCCGGCGGAGGGTTAGTGGAGGCATTGGAGGAGGGAATGGTTTCTTCTGACCATGTTATGGGACTCACGATGAGGGAGCTAGGAATGATGGGTTCTGGTTCCTCAGTTCTTTCTTCAGGGGCATGCAGCCGGGAGAGAACGTCCGCCTTCACATTCTTTGTACCAGGACGGAAGGTAATGGTATAGTTAAAGCGGGAGAAAAACATGGCCTAGCGGGCTTGTCTAGGGTTCAATCTTTTCGCAGAGCGAAGGTACTCCAAGTTCTTGTGATCTGTTAACACTAAGAAAGCATGCTTGGCTCCCTCCAGCCAATGCCTCCACTCTTCCAAAGCAAGCTTGATCGCTAGAAGTTCCCTGTCTCCGATGGAATAGTTTACTTCCGCCGGACTGAGCTTGCGGGAGAAGAAGGCGCATGGATGGAGTCTACTTGGGGTCCCCTGCTGCTGCGATAATACCGCTCCCACTCCGGTGGTAGATGCGTCCACTTCAACAATGAATTGCTTCTCTGGATCAGGGTGTACGAGTAAGGGAGCGGTAGTAAAGGCTTCTTTGAGCTGGTTGAAGGCGTTGGTGGCTGCCTGGGTCCAGGACAGAGACTTGGGCTGGTTGCAGAGTAAGCTGGTGAGTGGATGGGCGATAGAGCTGTAACCTTTGATTCGTGAGCTGGTTCTGGGGTGCTGACGGGTTCGGATCGGCAGAGCGGCACGGTGGAGAAGAACTGGTCCTGGTGCTCTTGGAGGCACGCCTGCATGCGAGTGGCGCAGCGGATGGAGAGCTGGATGAACTTTTCTAGGCCGATGTTGTCCTCGCATGCAGCGAGTTGCAGCCGCACCCGAGGTTCCAATCCTTGCCGGTAGTTCGTTATCAGGGCTTGTTCGTTCCATCCGCTGAGGGCTGCAAGCGTTCTGAACTGCAAAGCATACTCATAAACTGACAGGGAGCCTTGTCTCAAATTATAGAGTTTCTCACCAGCTGAAGAGTCTGTGATGGGTTTTCCGAACACCTCCCGGAAGTGGGAGACAAACGACGAGTAGGATAGGGTTACAGCGCCCTGCTGGGACCAGATGGAATCGGCCCATTTTAATGCTTTGCCGCTGAGCTGAGAGATAATGAACGCTATTTTGGCGGTGTCACTCGGGTACAGGTGCGGCTGCATCTCCAGGACCAGTGTGCATTGCAGCAGGAATCCGCTGCAATCCTCCGCCGATCCTGAGTAGGGCGCCGGCTTGGCCATGGGACTGGCGTACGGCGGCAGTGAAGGAGGTATGTTGACGTGCTCAGTGGGGCTAGCTGGTGCTGGTGCAGGTGATGGAGGAACTGGAGATGGTGGCGACGGATGAATGGTGAGTGTGCGCCGAAGCGCGTCCACCAAATCCTGAAAGGGGTCGGGTTGGCTCATCCTAGGTCAACGGTGTTGGTCCGGTCTTCTGTTACAGTAGACGGACAGCAGACACAGGTATTACTTTTCACAGTCTTTATTTTGACCACAGGAGAGCAGGGAGAATGAAACAGGTGAGATAACTTTGCAATGGAATGACTTTGAACGGATAATACTGGGAATAGTTACTGTCCTTATCTTTGTAAGGAGTGAACACTGGAGAACTGGAGATCGCTGGAGCACTTGGAAGCAGATGGGAAACACACTCACGAGGCAGACGAGGAACACACTGGGAATCGACACAATGGAGACAGGTAGGTATTCGAAGAGGAGTCCTTGAGGTAAGCATAGACTTGTGAGGGTATGCAAACGAGACCGGACGTGGAATGCTGTGAGTGTGAGTGTTTTGTAGTGCTGCTGATGAGGGGAGTGATGAGGTGCAGGTGGCGGTGATCAGTATTCTGGAGATGGTGCGCGCTGTGATTGGGTGACGTTGGAACCTGACGTGTCTGTGACAGTAATGTTGTTGTTAGAGTATAAATAAAATCTGTAAAATTTTAAAGCTCAAAGTTCAATGCCAAGCGAGATATTTTATTTAACAGAAGTCGCCTACATCGAACGGCCAGTTTGGACTACATCCCTCTACTTCCTTCTTTAATGACGTCACTAAAACAGTTTTTTGACTAACTTCCGCCCACAGGAATACACAAGAGTTGTGTTTGTAGAGTGGGTTTGTCGCCATGTCGTCGAAATGCTGTTATTTTCAACCCGCAGTCCAATCACCGGGTCTGATTCCGGCTCAAATTGATAGGGTAAAATTAAAGACATGTTTACAATAACACTGAGCGCGTGCATCTCCACCATAGACTGTGATCTCCACGTTATGGTAAGAGGCGTGACTTTTCCAGGCACGGTGCGCTCAGAGCTGTCGAATCACAACACAGGAACGAACCGCTGGCACAATCAGAACTCGTTACGTGTTTCTGAAGGACGGACTTCATAGAGCAAGGAAGTCATCAGCCCGTTTTTATGACAGTGGAAACAGCGGTATACAGATAAGTAAATTATGTGAAAAATACTGAGTTTTTTTACACGCGAAACATGAACACATGTTATATTGCACACTATAAACACAATCAAAGCTTCAAAAAAACACGAAAAACGGGACCTTTAAAGGGATAGTTCACCCAAAAATGAAAATTTTGTCATCATTTACTCCTCCTCAAGTTCATCCAAACCTGTATAAATTTCTTTGTTCTGCTGTACGCAAGGGAAAATATTTGGAATAATGTTTGTAATTAAGCAGATCTCGCCCCCCACTGACTGCCAGTTTTTTTTTTTTTTTTTTTTCTACTATGGTAGTCAATGGGGGACGAGATCTTCAATTTTAGGTGAACTATCCCTTTAATCCAACCCAATACCTAAACTTAACAAGTACCTTACTACACTTTAAAAAATGCTGGGTTAAAAACAACCAAAATTGGATTAAATATGGACAAACCCAGCGATTGGGTTGTTTTGACCCAGCAGTTGGGTTAAATGTTTGACCAACCTGCTGGGTAGTTTTGATTTTAACTATTGATTTAATATATGTCTAGCTAAAAATGAAGCCAAAATATGTTTTATAATAATCAAAAGGTGAGCATTTAGTCATATGCAATTTAATAAATGTTTATTATCTAATTGTTATTGATTAAACATATTAATAAATCTTAATTTCTTAAACATATTAATACATGTTAATTTAAAAACTATTTTGGGTTCACGAGCAATATGGTCATTTTTAACCCAAACAATGGGTTAAAACAACTCGCTGAGTTTGTCCATATTTAGCTTGGATTATTTTTTAACCCAACATTTTTTAGAGTGTAACTATTAATAAGCAGTAATAAGGAGGTTATTAAGACAAAAGTCATAGTTATTAGATAATGATTGGACCCTAATCTAAAGTGTGACCAAATTTACACAATAATGTCAATAATTGACAAAAAAAGAAAAGAAAAAAAAAACATAAAAAGAACACTATAAACTTTGAGTCTACCCGTGCTATATAGTGGCATGACAAACTCAAATCTCTGATCAAAATACTTTACCACTGATTTCTGTGACTGGGATTGCCTCTGCTGTTGTGTACATTGTTGTCGGGTTTGTGACTTCTGAAATGGGAAATGTTTATAAATTAATGTCAATCATTTTCAGAATTATAATTAAATTATATATACATTAAAAAAGAAAACAATGTGTTTACCTGCACAGTAAGCTGCACAGTATTTTGGCCTGATAAACTCATACACATAATAATTTCCTGGACAAGCTTTGACTTGAATGGGATGAAATGTGTAACCACAGCAGTTTCTCAAAGTGGAACCACAGACGTGCCGGGTGACCACTCCATCTTCTAGCTGTGGGTGAGGGCCGTTAAGCCACATTGCATGATATGTGCCACACCTGCCATAACTAACACATGACTCTGGCATCTGGGCACTCTGACCATTAACAAACAGCCTGTACCAGCCATTCCAGTTGACATCATCAGCATCACATCTGGAATAGAGGTGTTCACCAGTTGAGGTTTTATTTGCTGTCCACAGCTCATCCAGACCGTTATAACTGTAGCAGGGGTCAACACTCGATGGACTGGCAAGAACAACTGTTAAGGAAAATTAAAGAGAGAACTTAGTTATTTGATTTCTACTCACATCAAGTTGCTAGTTGTCACAAAGTATATACAGTATCAATAATAGGTATTGAGTTAAAAATCAGAGTACAAAGATGTGTATTTTCCTCTAGCAGTGATTTTTCCTTTTTCAAACAAATGTGTAGGCTACACTAGAAATTTTACATGCCTATGAAAAACAGTTGCATACAAGAAAACAGATCATACGCATAAATGGAACACAATAATATGCACGCAAATAACAAGCATTTAATGCGCGCTAAGAAGTTTCTTGTGCATAGGCATAATTTTACTTGCGCGCACAAATGTCATTTTAGTGGCACCATAACTTTAAATGTAATGTTATACATTTCATAAACTACAATAACTATTGGTCAAAAAAATTGACTTATATTTTATATTTCGCTGTTTCATGAAGAATATTTTTTTTATATATAATTTATAATTTTTAGAATAATCTATAATAGCCTTTTTAAATGGGCAAGTTTCTATTGAGACATCATGCCTTGCTATTGTACATTATGGAGAATGACTTTACCTGCACAATATGCTGGAGCTGGGATCATTCGATTAGGTCTTACAAGTTTGTAGACATAATAATTTCCAGGACAAGCTTTGACTTGGATTGGGTTGGATCTGAAGTAACGGCACACTTCAAGATTACCGCCATAGACGTCACGAGTAACAACTCCATCTTCTAGCTGAGGATGAGAGCCATCGAGCCACAGAGAACTAAAACCTCCACATGACATATGACTGAAACACCACTCAGGCATCTGAGCACTCGATCCATTAATGTAGAATCGATACCAGCCATCCCATTCAACATGAATGTCATCATATTCGTGCATATGTTCATAAATATTTAAGAAATCATCTGGGCTTCTTTTATGTTCATCAAGAATGGTGTAGTCAATGCATGGGTCAACATCTGTGTTGGTTGCAGCTGCTGAGATCAAACAAAAGGAACAATGACAAAAAAAATCAATGAGAGGTTTGACGTCTTGGAGCAGTCAAAGACACACACATCTCCCAAATATGATACTGTTTATACATGCATAGAAAGCTTGTAACTCTTTCCACATTCTAACAATCCTAAAAGTGTAACGATCCCCAATTACTTTATATCTACTCAGCTGGGACTTAATATGTCGAATTGAGAAACCGCGTTATTAGTGACACCGGTGGCCTTTAAGTGAACTGCAGCCACAAATTATTGCTCTTGCTTGCATTCGTGCACATGTAACGTACAAGAGACTGAACCTGATTCAATGACCCGATTTACTCACTGTGAAGATCTTTTTCGTTCTTGGCTTAGAAGTAAAAATTTGGAAATACCTTTGCAGCGAACATCCAGATGCCATCCACGCTGCTGAGAGCGACGGTTAGATGAATATGTTCCTCCCAATGACAAAATAAACACACAACAAAAATCACAGCGCGGAGAAAAAAGCGGTGGTTAAGAAAGCATCTGATCATGATGTGGATATGTTTACGCCAGCTCTGCAATTCGCTGGCATCATATCAACAGATGAGGTAATTAAAATTACACTGTTATGATAGTTTAAATATAAAGTCTATAAAGAGTATAGTTTAAATGAATCATTTTTCTTTCCATGATACATTGACAAGGGGCCTCATTTGAACAGTGTGTGCATATGCTAAAATCCACACCAATGTTATAACAGTCTTTAGACAAGTGCTCATACTACAAGCCATTTTGACTTTTATTCATTCTCAGGATATAAATTCTTGATATCAACAATTCAATTCTAGATATCAGGAATTATATTTCCTCTAGTAACAATGGCAATTTTTGATATCAGAAAAAAATACATTTCCACTATTAAATATGTAAATTCTTCATATCAAAAATTCAATTTTCACTAGTTAAAATGTTAATTTTTGATATCAAGAATTACATTTCAACGTTTCAAAAATAATTCTCGATATCTGTAATCGTATTTTCACTATAGTGAAATGTCACCATAGGCTGCCATTTAAATTCAATTGTTGATATCAATAATTGATTTTTGTTACTAGTTGAAATTCAAATATCACATATCAGTGGCCTCATTTATAAATATGCATACGCACGAATTTGATCTTAGAGTGTGCGTATGTTCGTTTTCCGAATCACGCGTACACACTTTTGAGAAATTATATTAGATCAAACGTTTCTATACGCAACATTTTATCATATAATGAGGCCCCGTATTCTTACTAGTAAAAATCATAATTTTTTAATATCATTAATTGCTTTGTTACTAGAGCAAATATCTATTCTTGAAATCAACAATTGAATTGCTACTAGTAACTATGTTAATTTTTGTTGTCAATAATTTGATGGTCACTAGTGACAGTTAGTTTCTGATATCATGAATGTGATGTTTGTAGTAAGAAAGCCAATTTAGATATCTGAAAATAAATATATTGATATCTGAAATACTTTTTCAGATACCAAAAATGAATATTTTTACTAGTAGCAATTCAATTGTTGATATCAAGAACTTGTGTTTCAACTAATGCCACTTGAATTCTTGATATAATTTTTTTTACTAGTAACAATGTAATTATTGATATCAAAAATTATGATTTTTACTACTACTAATTTGTTACATTTATATAGCGCTTTTCTGGGTACTCAAAGCGCGTGGTGATGAAGGCAATCAGTATATGGGGATGATTAGGAGGCCATGATGGACAGAGGCCAATGGGATGCCGGGGTTATACCCCTACTCTTTTCGAAGGACATCCTGTTTTTTTTTTTTAAACGACCGCAGAGAGTCAGGACCTTGGTTTAACGTCTCATCCGAAGGACGGTGCTTCTTGACAGTATAGTCTCCCCATCACTATACTGGGGCATTAGGACCCACACAGACCACAGGGTGAGCACCCCCTGCTGGCCTCACTAACACCTCTTCCAGCAGCAACCTAGTTTTCCCAGGAGGTCTCCCATCCAGGTACTGACCAGGCTCAGACCTGCTTAGCTTCAGTTGGCAACCAGTCTTGGGCTACAGGGTGATATGGCTGCTGTCTGTGTGTATGGTTACTAGTAAGTGTGCTAATACTGTATTTCTTTTTTTTTTTCTTTTTTTTTTTTTTTTTTAATTGGAATTTCAACTAGTAAGAAATAATTTCTTAATATCAACAACTGAATTTGAATGGCAGCCATAGTTACATTTCACTATAGTGAAAATACAATTACAGATATCAAGAATTCTCGTTTTTACTAGTGGAAAAGTAATTCTTGATATCAAAAATTAGCATTTTAACTAGTGAAAATTGAATTGTTGATATCAACAATTAACATTGTTTTCTAGTGGAAATGTAATTCATGATTTAAAAAATTGCCACTGTTACTAGTATCAAGATGTATCTGATATCAACAATTCAATTGTTGATATCAAGAATTCATATCCTGAGAATGAATAAAAGTCCAAACGTTTTTGCCATATTAGCTCTACGTCAGGTTCTAAGCAGACGTAGGAGTACTGAATGTTGGCGTACGCAAGTACGCGGAGATGGATTCTCAAGCAAAGGATTTGGACGCTGACTGGTGCTCTGTTAATGCAGAAGAGAGGTTCTTGGGAGCGCGCATAACCTTCACATTCTTTGAATTTCCCAGTGAAATCTGCCCCGAGTCCTTCACATAAAAATCAGGCTTTCATATACAATGTAGTTGTCTAGGGAGGTCTTGTTTTAAAGTTTTGTTACAAGCTGTTCACACATTGGCAATACAAAAAGTAATTAATACATGAAAAATTGACTGTTATTGTCAACCTACACAAAGTCATGTCGAATGCAGTTACTGGAGCTGGAGCTGTAATGGACACTGTCGGTGATATAGTGTTGACATCTGAAAGGGAGAAATTTGAAGACATGACTTAAAGAATAAAGAAATAATTCAAAGATTATTTAATGAGGTAAAACAGTGTACCTATACAGTAACCTGCACAATGGAATTGTTTTACAAGTTCATACACATAGTAATTTCCTGGACAGGTTTTGATCCTGATGGGGAAAAAAATGCGACCACAGCAGTCTGAATCTTCAACCCCACAGAGCTCCCTGATCACCACTCCATCTTCTATCTGTGGGTGAGGACCAGTGAGCCACAGACTGCGGATTGCGTTACAGCTGTATACACTAACACAGCTTTCTGGCATTCGAATGTCCATTCCATTGTAGAAAAGTCGGTACCAGCCGTTCCAAGGGAAAGATTCATGACAAAGGTAAAGTCCACTTTCATTAGTGGCTCTCCAGGGATTATCCAGAGATTGATAGTTGTGACAAGGATCATCACTGATGCTGTCGAAAGCAACTGTTAAGGAGGGGCGAAAAAATCTTAGTTCTTCATCAAAACTGAATCGAGCATGATGACAGCTATATTTGCGCTGTTTTATAACCTGATTCAGTAATAATAAAGATAAAGAAACGGTGACGCATGGAGCAGCACTATTTCAGTGCATTTAGCCCATGGTTAAATTGAATTTCATGTGCTTGGTGAATAAGACATTGAAATACAACATGCTAAAATAATGCGAATGTTAGAGACGTTGCCCCACAATTTTCAGAGTAAAAACGACAGTATTATAAGTGTGTCTTAAATGCACAAAGATGTAGTGTGACCACGTTTAGCATGTCAAGTCTAACAGGCTAATAATAATGTTAAAATAATACAATGAAAACTAACATTAGCTTTCGATTCAGAAAGAATAAGTATGTCATATATAAAAAAGTCGAATCCAGGCTCATTGGGAAAAACATGCCCATGGCGACATTTCTGCAAAATGATATTACCTTGGTTTTTGCACATTTCAAGACAGTCAAAGTGAAATATCCAATGCTAAAAGTGCATTCAGTGTTATTTTAATTTGATAAACGCAATTCTGGCAGCATTTTATGACATTGGTTGTTCTACTAATCCCGGCAGTTTGGAATTTAAAGGGATAGTTCACCCAAAAAATGAAAATTATCCCATGATTTAATCACACTCAAGCCATCCTAGGCATATACGATAGCTTCTTTCAGAAAAACACAATCAGAGATACATTAGATTTAAAAATATCCTTGCTCTTCCAAGATTTATAATGGTATTGAAGGGGGGTGGGATGAGAGCAGATTTTGAACCCCAAAAAAATGTATCCATACATCATAAAAATAATCATAAAAGTTAACGAAGGCCTTCTGAAGAAAAACAATTCGTTTTTTGTAAGAAAAATATCCATATTTAAATCTTAAATTCAAATAACTAGCTTCTGGCAGACAACTGTCCATATACTGCGCAAGTCGAAATGTGCCAAATAAGTAACCCGTTGATTTAAACAAATAAGGCTGGGCAACAAACCCAAGCTCATCTTCTCTTATATCGAAATCCTCCAACATTTCTCTTTAAAATTTCTCATTTTAGACTTCTAATACACAGTGTGAACAGTGAACAGTGTTTTTGTTTTGCTCTGTCCTCTGCACTTCCATATTTGTCATTATTTCATGCGTTGGGTTAGAGCTTACTCTTCCACCGCAAATTGATGTGTACGGCTGCTGGAAGCTAGTTATTATAGTCAATAAAGTTTTAAATATGGATATTTTTCTTACAAAAACAATTCGGAAGGCCTTTATTAACCCTGTGAAGAGCGTATGGGTTATTTTTATGATGGATTGATGCATTTTTTTCTTCAAAAATGGAGCTGCCCATGTGATGTAAAGATCAAAATGTAGCTATTAGTGTACAAATAATGCACTATGGTAAAAGTGTTTTGAAGTGCAAGGAACCACGCAAAAATAAATCTTTAAAACATAATCTGACCCTCGTAATTTGTTTGAAAAGGAATAAAAGTTTTTGCCATTCTACAGCCTCTACTGTTTATTTCAGCTGGAAAACGCAGTGAACTGCAATTTTTTTTTGCAAAAATGTAGTTAGAGAGGCACATTGTTCTAATGACTCACAAGTCTTTAACAGAGCAGAATGTAAATGTAATGCCGCACCTGCGCAGTATGAACCAGAGAGTGACTCATCAGGTCTGACAAGTTTATAGACATAATAATCTCCACAGGCTTTGATTTGGATGGGGGCGGAACTATGTTCATCACACTGACCCCCTGGATGAAATCCCAAAACTTCACGGGTCACCACCCCATCTTCAAGTTGTGGATGAGAACCATTGAGATACAGTCCTTCAGGACTACCACATCCTGAGAAACCCACACACCACTCGGACATCTGAGCACTTTTTCCATTCAAATACAGCCGATACCAGCCACTCCATTCAACAAGGCTGTCATCATAATCTCTATGTTGATCAGCACGAATGTCTCTCCATGGGTTATCCAGTACTGTGTATTCAAAGCATGGATCAGTGCTCAAAGTTGTGGCTTCTGTCAAAAGAGACAAAAGGTGCTAGTTAGAGAGACAAAAACATGGCAAATTGTATAATTAAGTTTGCTTGAAAAAGCCAACTTACTGTAATGCTATTTAAACGTATTATTATTCTTCTGAGACCAACTCTAACTCCTCCTCGAGCTTTAACTCTATAAACTCCTAACTCGGGTCAGACCTTCAGACTGTTGTTAACTTAGTTGCTATATCTTTTCTAACTGATCCGACTTACGGTTTTCCTAAAAAAAGCTGAAACTTGGAAAACGCCCATTGACTTTCATTGAACTTGGCTGATCTGAACATTCCAGCTGTCAAAATTAAAATTCAAACACACAGACTCAATTAAACTGCCATTCCTATTTCTGAGCCATTTAGACTCATTCAAACTCATTTAATCTATCTATCTATCTATCTATCTATCTATCTATCTATCTATCTATCTATCTATCTATCTATCTGTCTATCAAGCTATCTATCTATCAAGCTAAATCTATCTATCTATCTATCTATCAAGCTAAATCTATCTATCAAACTAAATCTATCTATCAAACTAAATTTATCTATCTATCTATCTATCTATCTATCTATCTATCTATCTATCTATCTATCTATCTATCTATCTATCTATCTATCTATCTATCTATCTAATCTTCTCATAGCAGCAACCACATAGCAACCAAGCCATCATGGCAACCACACAAATCACCCTGGCAGCATCCTAACAACCAACCGATTACCCTAGCAACCGCATAGCAACACCCTAGCAACCACCCAGAATACCTTAGCAACCGCATAGCAACACCTTAGCAACCACCCTGAGTACCATAGCAACCACCCAGAGTACCCTAGCAACCGCGTAGCAATGCCTTAGCAACCACCTAGAGTACCCTAGCAACCGCATAGCAACACCCTAGCAATTTCTAACTTTAACTCTAAAAAATTCCAAACTTGGGTCAGACCTTCAGACTGTTCTGACTTAGTGTGCTATATCTTTTCTAACTGATCAGACTTACGATTTTCCTAAAAATGACTATATCAAACTAAATCTTTCAAAACTACAAAACTAAACTACTTCAAACTTTCTGGACCGGCTTTACTTAAAGTTTGTCTCGATGAACTTTTTAATCTAGTTACAATTGCTTTTCTGAACTGGCAATTTTTTGCAGTTTGATTTGCTAATGAATAAATAACCGAGTAGCATACTAATGATTTGATTCCTATACAAAATTTCCAAAACTACTGAGAATCTTGACTTCATTTACCCCTTAGGAGCCTCAGTATACCCTCTGATGGGTTTTGTTGGTTTCAGTATTAAGGTCATTAAATGTATTGCAGATTAAAAATCTAAATCAAAAATCCTCTGAAAAATATGTGCTCAGATTGTAAAATAAAGATAAAAAGACTGCAAAAATGATTATACTTTTGGAGCATTTTGTAAATCCCTGACATCTTGACTACTACTGTTTGTTTGTTTGTTTGTTTGTTTGTTTGTTTGTTTGTTTGTTTGTTTGTTTGTTTGTTTGTTTGCTTATTTATTTTTGAAAGAATATATTTTAAGGGATTGAAAGGGGAGAACTGATGGATTATAATTCATGATAAGGCTGACCCCAATAGAAGAATGATTAGCCTACCTGATGTTTGTCCATTGATTCTTTCAGCTGTTAAATACAACAGATTCTTGTCAGTTCTCTTGACTTTCAGTCAAGCATCTTGTCAATTCACGTATTTACTTGTGTGACATTCTAAATTCTTGGCCACAGGTATTTTTATAGATGCAAAACTTACCATTATCCAGCAGCAGTACTGTCATGCACAATGAGATTAGAAACCTCATTGTTGCAGACTGTTCCTGAAGATGTTAAACTTCTCTGTGAAAAATAGTCATGGATCATGTAACCCTATCAATCATTATCTTAGTTTGTAATATCTTTGTCATACATTTAACATCCATTAAGGAACATTGCATACAGTGCATATAAACATTTATACTTTCAGTGGTGATATTGTGCCACTCATTATTTTACTGCACCAATACTACTACTATATAAAATTTGCCAATGAATATGTAAACTTTTTATTATTTGGCCAAATTGGTTAGTTTTGTGCCATTTAGAACACAATCTCTCAGACAGAATAGCATCCTTTAGCATTATCGTTACTGATTGTGTAAAGTAATAAACAGTTACTTCACTTTAGTTATTTTAAGTAACAGATTTCGACAAACAAATCAATGCAATACGGTATTCAAGGATGTATAGGGGGGGGGGGAAGAAACATAAAATGACTGAAAGAGTGTAAAAGTAAAGCCAGATGAGATTAACCTTACCTAAGCTGAAATGGCAGCAGAGATTGTCTCTTCAAAAGTTGACAGAATAATGAGATGCTGAACTGCATGTCTCAGATTCTCATAATTCTAAAACGGTAGGCGGACCACTACTGAAACTAGGAGTTATTTCTCAGCAGTGTTCTTTAAACCAGTTTTTAATTTCTTATACTGTTGAGTGAGGAGAATCTATGGCATGTCTGTCACGGTATGATGTTCGCTGCTGTTTTTAAGCAAGCACACTGTTGCTGCCTTACATTTATATTTATTCATTGAATTTACCCAGATTTACTATGGTAAGCCTACTAGAAATGACGGGATTGCTTTTGTGAAGGGTCATTTCATTACGTTGCAGCAGGTAACCATATTCATCCGCAGTCACACAGAGCCGAAGCACAACCAAAACAATGTTCTTCAGCAAAATGCATGCAGTTTTGTTTTTGTTAGGTGGACCGCTAGGTGGTCCAAAAGTTACATAGTGTACCTTTAACAATGTGTGTGCAAAATTTTTTATGCTTCATGATAAATTAGAAATTTGATGGTTTCTTATGTAACGTTTTTCAGTAAAAGTACAAATATACAAGAAATTTACAAGTTAAAAGTTATTTACAGAAGTGACATATGCAAGAAAACTACAACATGTTTCTGTTATTATGATAAATAATATAATGCAAATAAAATGCAGCAAAACAGCTTTATTTAAGATGCAAACATGAGGATCCCAAACACTTAATCAGACTGTATGGTAAATGCACACCCACAGCAAATGACAAATATGTTATTAAAAAAAACGAGCAAAATTCATGCACAATCAGTTTATCTCATATTATACACTTTATTCTCACAACATTAGTTAGACTAGATTTATACAATTATTTGTTTTATAAAATGATCATTCCGTCAGATTACCAGTCTATCGGTGTATTAAATATTTTAAAGGTTGTGATTTTCTACATAAACACCCAAAGGTCATGTATATATAAAGCTTGTAACAGCATGACATCAGTGCCACATTCATTGAGATAAGGATAAGTAAAAGATTTAGACTAGGTGTGTAAAAGAAATGATGGTGATTCTTAGTGGAAATATTCTAGAAGAATATCAGGACACTCGTCAGAGATATAAGTGATAGAAAACCACACAGCCATGGAGCCCTGGATACTTGCACTTGGCGTGGCAGAGGCATATCTGTGAACAGAGATTACACAGCAGTCAGTTGATTGGGCAAACAGTGATTCAAGAGCGCTGATGTTTAATAGCACTGGGAGACTTTTTACTCTTTGTATCATTTCTCTGTGTTCCAGAGTATGTGAGCGGTACAGAACTACAACGCTTGCTCATTTCATATTCAGATATACATAAACATTTTTTTTTTTTTTTTTTTTTTAAGTCACCTTTGTTACTGTCAGACCACATCAATATGGATATGGAAGCACTGTCATGGAATTTCACAGATCTGCCCTCTCTCCGGTGGTGTTCAGAGTCACAATTCTAAAATACAGATGAAAAGACAACCAAGTTCTGTCAACCAAGGAATCAAGGTCAGCATGGCTCCATCAGGCCCTCTACTGGTAGATGATGTAACTACTATACACAACTGGCATTTTCTCCATTGACTTGATAAATTGATAAATTTGATTAATTTAATACCCACACATATATCCATGTCCATAAGTAAAATATGAAAATACTTGTGTATGTTAAAACTCACCACTAAGTATGTCTGTCTGAATAGTGCAGTGCAGGTAAACTTTTGTGGAGTTTGCAGTGAAGATAGACATTTTAAAAGAGAAACACTGCAGAATGTTGTTTCCACATCCAGCCAAGTCCACTGTATTGTGATCTGGATTGGGACACCTGAGCATTTTGGAACAGTATAATGAAGATAATACAAAACAAAGTAATTATAAGGTTTGCTAAGTTCAAGTGTTGTACAGTTTAAACAAATCTAGCACAAGCATTAGTTCAGGCAGGCCACGTAGGCATAGCTCAGCATCAGTTGACTATCAGTTGTTCAGTCTCTCCAATAACAACAATTCAAGGTACACGTATATATATGTGGCACTATTACCAGCTTTTTTTTACCAATCCCGAACCACATCGAACCACAGCCTGCCGATAACGCCCAGAGTAGTGGCAACCACAACCAGTGGGGGGCACACAGCGATCTCCATTTAACACATTTCCATCATTACACTGGCATCCTTCCCATTTGCCGGACAGGTGGATTCTGGAATTACAAAAGCATAAAAACAGAATGACAGAAATTTTAAATGATTAGTTCACTTTCAAATGAAAATTACCCCAAGCTTTACTCACCCTCAAGCCATCCTAGGTGTATATGACTTTCTTGTTTCTAACGAAGACAACCGGAGAAATATTAATAAATATCCTGACACATCCGAGATTTATAATTCGTTACCAAACGAGTATGAACCGAAGAAAGTGCATCCATCCACATCCTCCACAGTCTGAGATTTTTGGGGCCCTGGAGAAGTTTTGACATGCCCTGAAATTTGTGCTTTTTTCAGTTGCTTATAAACATATTAATGGCAAAATTGTCTCTACACTGTATTCAGCACAACTAGGCTACCATATGTGAGCAACATGTATGTACATGTTTGTATTTTTGAGAGAAAACCTTTATGCGTGGTTATTGAAAAAAATAAAAAACTTAAGTCACTGAAATATGGCCACAAAACAAATATTAAATCTGTGTTCACAAGACTTCTGGGTATTGGAGGTTGTAGACTAGAATATTTGCTTCAAAATGATGTAAAATGATCCTGCCTACTCGTACATACAAAACTAAATATTGATTTAAATTTTGTAAGACACTTTTTGTCAAGAAAGACAGTATGCGGGAGGCGTGAATCTTCATGAATAATGCTGTGATTCACACCTGAGAAGACAAAGATGTGCATAATGACCTACATAATGACCCGCATAATCAATTTTGCTCAAAAAGTTGCCCTGTGTATCATCACTTTTAGTTCTTTAATTAGAAGTTGATACACAAACTTTCACATTAAATATATGAGATAAATCACTGTGAGGGAAAAAGCAATATACAGACTGCACAAAATGTTTTTAGAAGTAAAAATTATATTAAAGGGATAGTTCACCCAAAAATGAAAATTATCCCATGATTTACTCTCCCTCAAGCCATCCTATGTGTATACAACTATCTTCTTTTAGACAAACACAAACAGAGATATATTTAAAAATATCTTTAGTCCTCCAAGGTTTATAATGGCTTTGAATGGGGGGACACGTTTTGAAGCCAAAAATAATGCATCCATCCATAAAAAATATCATTCTAGTGGATTAATAAAGCCCTTCTGAAGCGAAGCGATGCATTTTTGTAAAAAAATGTTTCCATAAATATCCATATTTAAAACTTTATAAATTCAAATAACTAGCTTCTGGTGGACAACTGTATACGCAGAATGTGCAAGTTGACTTGTGCCAAATGAGTAACCCCTGATGTGATGTATTACACAGGATGTAGGAGTATTGTAAGCTTAGACACCATTTCTTTTTAAATATTACCTTAATCTTAATTATGACTTTTTTGTTTTGCTCTATCCTCTGCACCTCAGCATTTGTCATTACACACTCTAAAAAATGTTTGGTTAAAAACATTGGACAAAAAATGGACAAACCCAGCAATTGGGTTGTTTTAACCCAGTGGTTGGGTTAAATGTTTGCCCAACCTGCTGGGTAGTTTTATTTAACCCAACTACTGATTAAAAATGAGGCAACAAGAGGCAACAATAATAATCAAAAGGTGTACATTTATTAATAAGCAATTTAATAAATGTTTATTGTTTATTATTCATTGTCTTATTAATAAATGCTCATTTATTAAACATATTAATAAATGTTAATTTCCATCATATTTTGGGTTCATTTTAAGCAAGCAATACAGTAATTTGTATACAACAGTTGAGTTAAATAAAACTACCCATCACGTTGGGCAAACATTTAACCCAACCACTGGGTTAAAACAACCCAATTTCTGGGTTTGTCCATTTTCAACCCAACTTGGGTTGTTTTTAACCCAGCATTTTTTGGAGTGCATTGTGCGTCAGGTCAAAGGATACTCTTCCGCCGCAAATCGACTTGATTTTGATAAAGAAATTGGAATAGAGATGGATGGAAGTTTATACAAAATAAATTAATATCACAAAATAAGTTGAGTCATATTGAATGAATAGAAGCAACTATATCTGAGATACAATTTTGTGACAAACATCATTTACAGATTTAGCATAACTTGAAATTATCATTTTGAAATACATGATACTTTTAGAATATTTGCTATTGAATGAGTATAATTCATTCAAGTCATATCTGCAAATTCATTGTGAAAATATTGTCTGGAAAGTTTCTCAACACCTAAAGCAGTTTTTCATTTTCCTTTTAATGTGACATGACAGAATTCAAATGATATGAGCAGTCTGTTTCTGTGTGCATTGCTATTTAGAAAGAAATATTGTATAATTGGTACTGATGGACTGCAAAATCTTTTATAATATACTGTGCATCACAAAATAAAACTAATTTAATTCCTAGTCATTATCATTTTTATTTTAGTTTTATTTTAAGTGTATTTTAGTTTAACTGTGTTGTATTTGCAGTTGTCTTGCCGTTTGATACTACATTTTTTGTTTGTTTGCTTGTTTACCAGACCCACAGGTAAAATGTCTGAATGATAACCTGAAGGTTGCAAGTTCACTAAGTCCACTAATGAACAAGCCATGAGCATGAGCCATCACCACTGAGCCCTGGAGGAAGACACTTAACCCCAACTTTCGAACTTTCAACTTACGAATGAACCCAAGCCTCGTAACAGATGTGTTCAACAGAAGTTGGTGCACCGAGCACATTCTGTTGCCGCTTAAATGACAGCAAGAAATGCCTTCATTGGATAAGCTTGTTTCTTGCACCACCCATGTCTGTCATAAATCCTGCAAATGCAGATCATCAACTGAAATTACTTTGCTTAATTATGACAAACAATTGATTGATTGATTGATTGATTGATTGTTGTTTTGTGTTCTTGATGAAAGGAATTCTTGCAATTGTGATGAAAAAGACCTTAAAGCTTCCACTGAACCCCATAATGAATTAGTAAACCTGACTATTCTTCTTTTACTGTTTAGAGTGTTGAATGCAGGATGACGTATATCACGTTTCTGGTTTGGTTCCAGAAATAACCTGACTTCAGGACAAACTGCTGCAAAATGCATCAAAACAATGCATTTTTTCAAGTTTTCTAATTAACATGGACTGAGTTTCTCAAAAGCATCATGAGTAGATCATAGAGAATGATGGTTTCATGATCTTGCTATAGGTTTACAATGCTTTTGTGAAACACAGCCATGGCTGGTCAAGCATTAGTTATTCACAGTAAATGACACATGCATTTGCAGTGTCTGAAACATGAGATATAGCCTAAATCAATAGGTATACTAATTATTGGCTCATGAATGAAAACACAAAGATTTTGAACTGACACAAATCACCAAAACCAAACAGAAATCAGTTTGCTTAGTCATTTTAAAATATATTTTGAATATTCCATCCCATGAGTAAAAAGATTGGTTACATTTATCAAAATAAAATCAATTCAACAATGTCCGCAAAGCACCATAGTATTTTTTAACATAAGGAGATATAGTAACATATGGTAAGATCAGCATGTTCACCAAAAGGAAATTACAAAACATTCGTCGAAAAGAGATTACAGGGAGAATTCCTAAAATTATTCTTAGTGGAAATATTCTAAAAGGATATCAGGACACTCATCATAGAAATTAGTAACATCATCAGAGAAGCACACAGACATGAAGCCCTGGATCCCTCCACTTGGTTTGGGAACTGTTCACCTATGAATGAAAAGTAGCGTGTGTTTTGTGATCATTTGCACACATCAACTATGTCAGATATGCATGAACAATAGACCACACAACAAAAACTAAATTTATCTTTTTATTCCATCACCTTTGCTACTGTTAGACCACATCAATGGACCCATGGATATGGAAGTACGCTCATGGATGTCCACAGATCTGCCCTCTCTCCCGCTTTGTTCCGAGTCACAGTGCTAAAAGTAACAAAGACAGGACATTCAGGCTGTATGTCAATTTAAGTCATCAAATAATTATCACAGGCATCCACAGCAGAAGACAACCACAAATATCCATTATGTGTATGTGAACTCCATTTATGAAACATTATTTTGTTACAGGATTTGTAAACTCACCACTGAGCAGCGATTGTCTGACAGAAGGCAAAGGTGAATAGAGCAGTGCAGGTAAACCTTTGAGGAGTTTGCAGTGAAGATAAACATGCTGAAGGAGAAACGGCTGGATGTGGAAACACCATTCTGCAGAATCTCCACTTTATCATTTGGACTGGGACACCTGTACATATTGAGAATGATAATCATGAATTTAAAAAAAAAAGAAAAAAAAAAGAAAAAGGAACATCAGTGAGACACACCAATGTATAGGCCAATAATAGGTCTCAGCCGATAAAAGCAATTATAGAATTAGTCGATTTTCTTTGGCTGCTTTAACTGTGTTTTTTAAAACACGCTTGTTACAGCAAAAAATTAACGACAAATGGTCAGATGAAATTCTGACCAGATTGACTTGGTTATTTAGTGATGGTGACTCAATCATCATAATGGAGTGTTCTGATCTTTTTCAGAGACTAAATTCTGTGTATTAACTGTTAGTCTAGCATTGATTAATTTTTTTTTTTTTTTAATTCCTTATTCAGACAGAGATTTGAGCAACATCTTTTAGACTCACACAGACATCATGAATCAGCGTATGTATCTCAACAATGGTGACAATAAATTAAAATCTTTTTTTGACTTTAGTAGCTTGTGATTCTCAGAGTTTATCTGAAAATGTTGTCACCATTGTTGAGGTTCTTACGCAGAATCTTGATCCTGTCTGAATAATTTCTATGTTCTGTGATGTTGAAAACCTTCCAATTATCAAAGCAAGACAGCATTTTTTGCATTACCATAGGACTACAACATGAAAGAAACACAACATTCAGAGATCAGTGAATAATGTGATGAAATCATTAACAATGATCAACCAAATGCATTTAATCAGACATTTTCATTTTTTTCACAATTTTCTTTATAATAAATGTGCTTTAGAAACACACAGTTATAAGAAGTGGAAAAAATTAGAGTTAAAATGTCAAGGTTTAGGAGTCCAACTAAAACAAGCGCTTACCTCCGTAACGGTGACATTTTAAATTTTGATAAAACATCAACACTTCATTAAGAAGATTTGAATGAAAGAAACAAAGTCAGAGTGGTTTGTAATAAGTGAAGATGCTGAGATCTAGAGAGATCTGTCTGTGTTTAATGTTCTGTTATCTGAGTTTTGTGGGTCACCATTGTGCTGGAGAGTAGAGCCTGTGTTTCAGTCAGTGATGATCCAGAAACACTGACATTCTGCTGCATGTCGCTTTATTTAAAGACAGTAACTGTGTAGTTGCTGATGCAGCAGTTAGTTCAAGCATGTGCTGTTGTCAGCTAATGACTTACTGCAAGAGATTTGCGTTTCAAAGAAAAGGTTTCATAATAATAATCCAGTAAAGAGCTTTGTTCTTTTCTGTAAGACGTTAAAGAAAAAAAAATAGTGTTTTGTTTAAACAGCCACTTTTGTTAGTCAGTTTAGCTCTAATTTTCAATTCAATTTTTTGACAAGGGCAGCAGGGACGTTCTGAGAACATTTCCAAATAAAATATGGTTACCTAAACGTTCAGAGAACGTTCTGAATGTTCTGTGAAGGTCCACCAAAAAATGTCCCCCAAACCTTAAAAGAACTCCACATCGTGACTGTCTGTGAACATTTTACAGTCTATGCTGTGAACGTACTGGGAACATACTAGACAACATCCTTAGTGGGGATGTTTTTACAGAAAAAAAGCTCTTTACAGATATTTACTGGATTATTATTATGAAACCTTTTCTTTAAAACACAACTCTCTTGCAGTAAGTCATCAACTGCCAACAGCACATGCATGAGCTAATTGCTGTATCACTGCATCAGCAACTACACAGTGACTACAGCCTTTAAATAAAATAACATGCAGCAGAACATCAGTGTTTCTGGATCATCACTGACTGAAGCTCTCCAGCACAATGGTGACCCACAAAACTCAGATAACAGAACATTAAACACTGACAGATCTCTCTAGATCTCAGCATCTGCACTTATTACAAACCACTCTGGGGTGCGTTTCCCAAAGCGAACTATGGTCGCAAGTGTTCCATCGTTAACAATAGAGTTCAATGGGACTTACGACCATGGTTCACCAACGATGCTTTCGGGAAACGCACCCCTGACTTTATTTCATTCAAATCTTCTTAATGAAGTGTTGATGTTTTATCAAAATGTATAAATGTAACCGTTACAGAAGTAAGCGCTTGCTTTAGTTGGGCTCCTGAGCCTTGATGTTTCAGCTTCAATATTTTTTCCAATTATTGTCATTGTGTGTTTTTAAAGCACATTTGTTTCAAAAAGAATTGTGAGAGGAAAAAAAAAAAATGGTGCTCATTGTTAATTCACTGATTTCTGAAAATTGTATTTCTTTCATGTTGTAGTCCTATGATAATGCATACGATCCTGTCTCGCTTTGTTAATTGGAACGTTTTCATCATTGTGTAGAAAATATTCAGACATCAAGATTCTGCGTATGAACCTCAACAATGGTGACAACATTTTCAGATAAACAGATTAACTCTGAGCATCACAAAACAAGCTACGAAAGGCACAAAAAAGATTTTTGTTTAGTGTGACCATTGTTGAGGTTCATACGCTGATTCATGATGTCTGTGTGTCTATTAGACAGTTAATACACTCAGAATTTAGTCTCTGGAAAGAATCAGGACACTCCATGATGATTGAACCACCATCACTAAATAACCAAAGCCATCTGATCAGAGCTTCATCTGATCATTTTTCTTGCAATTTTTGCTGTAACAAACTTGTCTTAATAATACAGTTAAAGCAGCCAAAAAACAAAACAAAAAAAAACTAATGTTAGAATATCAAGACTCGAGAGCCCATCTAAAGCAAATGCTCACCTCCATAACGGTGACTTCAAACTTTACTTCTACAACTTTACGTTAACAGAATGTTCCCACACGGTCCTCTGTTAGTCATTTAATAACGTTCCCGATATGAGTTTAGGGGGACGTTCTATTTTGGTTATTTTATGGTCGCACAAGAACATTACAAAGAGGACATTTGGGAAGTTATCAGAACATCCTATAGTAATAATCCCCTAAACATTTACAGAACGTCCTGAATGTTCCCTGAAGGTCCACCAAATAACGTCCCCCAAACCTTAAAAGAACTCCACATCGTGACCATCTCTGAACGTTCTGGGAACATTACTAGACAACGTCCTTAACACAATAGGAACGTCCTTAGAATGTTTTAGCGGGGTAACCTGTCACCTAGTAACGTTCCCAGAAAGTTCAGAGACGGTCACAATGTGGAGTTCAGCCCAGAGAACATTGCATTGCCTATAATGGCGCTAGCATTTGTGTGTGTCTGGGCCATACATCCCTGGCCATAGTGATTGAGCCAAGCTCCCATGGCAAGGCCACGGAAACCAATCCATCCTGGTCCCCTGAACTGCCAGAGCCTCCCTGGCTCCCTGAGCCACAGAGTAAAGGTTATGAGTATTTGCTGTGCTGTCCAAGGGGAGGGCCCTGAGCTCAGAGTTTGGCCCAAACCATTTGCATATCTGAAGTTTAAAATGTATTTATTAAAAAAAATAAAATAAAATATAATAACATGGCTTACATGTCAATAATGAGGTCCCAGCGGACAGAGGAATGGGGATCATTCACAGGTGTAGCCCAACATGTGTCAATCACCGAAGCAAACTGACGGCTGTCGACTCCATCAACACGAACTTCCACAAAAATAGTTTGGTTCAGCTCTACGTTCACACTCCCAGTGAAGGGGTGTGAGAATTCAGCATCCTGATAGGGAATCATCCTGACCTGATAGGTCCCTTGACCAGCAGGAAGGATCCTGTGCACAATGCTGTTGAAATAACAAACAAATAATTTGAAAGCAATTTAGAGTCTCTTGGTTTTATGTATTTAGAATTTATTTATTCTAAATAAGTGAGTCCCACCTCTCCAGAGGGTTGATGTCCATTGTGAGTGATTGGGTCTGTGGGTACACACAGCTGAAATGGATCCTCAGATATTTTTCCCTGCTGATTATATTCCCAGATCCAGAAACCCCCAGAATAAAGTTCTCATAGATGAAGTGGGTGCCATTGGCCTGTTGGGACATAATGCTTGCATTATATTTGTACTTTAAAGAATTGCTAAGAATTATATGATTTAAAAAAAAAAAAAAGGTTTGTTGTTCTTTTGACCATTTGAGCATGTACGTAATGATTCCTACCACAAGACTTGTACCACAGATGTGGTCATTGTTGTCAAAACAGAACTCCACTCTGCCATTCCGGACTGTTCCTCTGCAGCTGGGATCATTGAGGTGTAAGATGTCAGAAGAAAAACCAGCCTCAAAGAGCTGACAGCGAGACAGAGACATGAAGCCAGAGCTGCTATCACAGGTTTGAATGAAATCTGAGAGAGAAAAAAGTCAAGAGAATGTCAGCAGTGATCAAAAACAAATATATAATCAATGATAAACATATTTGAAATGAGTCCAACCAAAGGAGCCACGCTGAGAACTGTTATGGCTGTCCTTGCAGAAGCAGCTGTAAACACCATGTTCCTCTTCACAGCTTTCATCCTCAGTGCAGTTGAGCTCAGAACAGTGATCTCCTTCAACTAAGAGGAGAACCACAGGATTAATGACTATAGCTGGAGCAAAGTTTACATGATCCCATATTTAGCCATTAGTTTCACAATCACAGCTGGAATAAATGTTGAACTGGGTGTTCTAATAAAATTAATTTGATATTAATTTATTTAGGTGTTTAGGCATCAAAATGCATTTGGCAACTCATTGAAATAAATAATTTAAAAAAAAGTTTATATATTTTATTTCACTTAACATTTTATTTTATTTCAAGTAATGAAAACATTAGATGGTTTTAGTTTTCGATAATAACCCTGATACACTGGTGTTGAGTTAATGTTGGTGACATCTGATATTGAAAAAATGTAATGTCAATAAATGACAAACTCAAATCTCTGATCAAAATACTTTACCACTGATTTCTGTGACTGGGATTGCCTCTGCTGTTGTGTACATTGTTGTCGGGTTTGTGACTTCTGAAATGGGAAATGTTTATACATTAATGTCAATCATTTTCAGAATTATAATTAAATTATATATACATTAAAAAAGAAAACAATGTGTTTACCTGCACAGTAAGCTGCACAGTTTATTGGCCTGAAAAACTCATACACATAATAATTTCCTGGACAAGCTTTGACTTGAATGGGATGAAATGTGTAACCACAGCAGTTTCTCAAAGTGGAACCACAGACCTGCCGGGTGACCACTCCATCTTCTAGCTGTGGGTGAGGGCCGTTGAGCCACATTGCATGATATGTGCCACACCTGCCATAACTAACACATGACTCTGGCATCTGGGCACTCTGACCATTAACAAACAGCCTGTACCAGCCATTCCAGTTGACATCACCATCGCATCTTATATTGCTGTAATCATCAGTCAAAATTTGATTTGCTCTCCACGGCTCATCCAGACTGTTATAACTGTAGCAGGGGTCAACACTCGGTGGACTAGCGACAACTGTTAAGAAAAATTAAAGAGAAAACTTAGTTATTTGATTTCTACTCACAGCAATTTGCTAGTTGTCACAAAGTATACGTAACAATAACTATTTTGAGCTTTTGAGTTAAAAATCAGATGTGAGTGATTTTTTATTTTGTTTTTTCAAACACTAAGACTTTCATATGTACACTAGAAATGTTACATGCCTATGAAAAATTACTGCATGTGAAAACAAGAACACTACATACACTGAATTCAATAGCATGAGTATAGTTTTTTTATTTTTTGGTTTTAGCTTTTACAAGTATTTAATGCACACTAAGAAGTTTCAAATGTCACTTCAGTGGCTCTATATTTTTTTTGATATTTTGCTGTTTCATGAATTGTTTTACTGTTAAAATCAGTGTTGTTATTGTTAACTAAATTGAATTTATACCATTGAAATTGGTATAAAATGTAAATATTACATGAAAAACGTAAACTTTACATTATAAAGGTAACCTTGGCAACTATATTTACTACATTTACAAAAACAAAATAAATAGAAATATTTAAAACTAAAACTAAAATGACCAAAAAAAAAAAAACAAAAAAAAAAAATTTGAATATAGTATATATTTTTTATATAGTATATAAATGATTGTAAAATAACACTGGTTCAAATGTTGCTGGGGAACCTATAACAGCCTTTTAAAATTGGCAAGTTCTTATTGTGACATTGTGTCTCGCTATTGTACATTATGATGGAGAATGACTTTACCTGCACAATATGCGGGGTCTGGGATCTTTCGATTAGGTTTTACAAGTTTGTAGACATAATAATTTTCAGCACAAGCTTTGACTTGGATTGGGTTGGATCTGTAGTATCTGCACGATTCGTAATAAGAGCCATAGACGTCACGAGTAACAACTCCATCTTCCAGCTGAGGATGAGGGCCATCGAGCCACAGAGAACTAAAACCTCCACATGACATTGAACTGAAACACCACTCAGGCATCTGAGCACTCGATCCATTAAAGAAGAATCTATACCAGCCATCCCTTTCAACTAGAGTGCCCTCGTATCCATATATATAATTATAAACAGCAAAGAAATCATCTGGGCTTATATCATGTTTGTCAAGAATGGTGTAGTCATAGCATGGGTCATCATCTGTGTTGGTTGCAGCTGCTGAGATCAAACAAAAGAAACAATGACAAAATTAATGAGGGGTAAATCCATACATATTCCAAATATTCAATTTTCCAGTTACCAAATCCATGCATATTCCACATGATTGTTACATGTATAAAACGCATGCTGCATTCTAATGATAAAAGTGCAATGATCCCCAATTACTTTATATCTACTCAAATGTTGTTTCACATTGCCAGACCTTCCAATAGTATCCACGGAAGAAGGTCTGGACTCTACTGCAGCTTTCATTGGCCAAGGACAGCCCAAGAGGACATTTGACTGACATGCAATCAATCACAGTTTGTTTAGGGACGGGGAAATTCGATGTCCCTAAAATTAACAGACCAGCGTGCATCTAATAAATGATTAATTCATGAATGTCATGCAAGTTTACTGCAACAATGGAGCCACGAACTTCACATACTTTTGAAAATCTAGGGTTTAGTTCATCCTGGAAAGGGCTCTTTGTCACAGTTTTAAATACGACGGCTTTCTTCTTCCACGAGGGGGGTTTATTTCATGAGGAAGCTGACCCCAAGCAGAAGAATGATTAGCCTACCTGATGTTTGTCCATTGATCCTTTCAGCTGTTAAATACAACAGATTCCCATCAGTTTTCTTGACTTTCAGTCACATTTCTTGTCATTTGGCATTTTTATTTTATTTCACTTAACATTTATTTTATAATGAAAACATTAGATGGTTTTAGTTTTCGATAATAACCCTGATACACTGGTGTTGAGTTAATGTTGGTGACATCTGATATTGAGAAAATGTAATGTCAATAAATGACAAACTCAAATCTCTGATCAAAATACTTTACCACTGATTTCTGTGACTGGGATTGCCTCTGCTGTTGTGTACATTGTTGTCGGGTTTGTGACTTCTGAAATGGGAAATGTTTATAAATTAATGTCAATCATTTTCAGAATTATAATTAAATTATATATACATTACAAAAAGAAAACAATGTGTTTACCTGCACAGTAAGCTGCACAGTTTATTGGCCTGAAAAACTCATACACATAATAATTTCCTGGACAAGCTTTGACTTGAATGGGACGAAATGTGTAACCACAGCAGTTTCTCAAAGTGGAACCACAGACCTGCCGGGTGACCACTCCATCTTCTAGCTGTGGGTGAGGGCCGTTAAGCCACATTGCATGATATGTGCCACACCTGCCATAACTAACACATGACTCTGGCATCTGGGCACTCTGACCATTGACGAACAGCCTGTACCAGCCATTCCAGTTGACATCACCATCGCATCTTATATTGCTGTAATCATCAGTCAAAATTTGATTTGCTCTCCACGGCTCATCCAGACTGTTATAACTGTAGCAGGGGTCAACACTCGGTGGACTAGCGACAACTGTTAAGAAAAATTAAAGAGAAAACGTAGTTATTTGATTTCTACTCACAGCAATTCGGTAGTTGTCAAAAAGTATACGTATCAATAACTATTTTGAGTTAAAAATCAGATGTGAGTGATTTTTTATTTTGTTTTTTCAAACACTAAGACTTTCATATGTACACTAGAAATGTTACATGCCTATGAAAAATTACTGCATGTGAAAACAAGAACACTACATACACTGAACTCAATAGCATGTGAGTATAGTACTTTGTTTTTATTTTTTGGTGTTAGCTTTAACAAGTATTTAATGCACACTAAGAAGTTTCAAATGTCACTTCAGTGGCTCTATATTTTTTGATATTTTGCTGTTTCATGAATTGTTTTACTGTTAAAATCAGTGTTGCTAACTAAATCTATAAAAAAATTTCATTGAAATTGTAATAAAATGTAAATATTACATGAAAAACTTAAACTTTACATTATAAAGGTAACCTTGGCAACTATATTTACTACATTTACAAAAACAAAATAAATAGAAATATTTAAAACTAAAATTAAAATGACCAAAAAAAAAAAAAAAAGAAATTTGAATATAGTATATAGTAACAGCCTTTTAAAATTGGCAAGTTCTTATTGTGACATTGTGTCTCGCTATTGTACATTATGATGGAGAATGACTGTACCTGCACAATATGCGGGGTCTGGGATCTTTCGATTAGGTTTTACAAGTTTGTAGACATAATAATTTTCAGCACAAGCTTTGACTTGGATTGGGTTGGATCTGTAGTATCTGCACGATTTGTAATAAGAGCCATAGACGTCACGAGTAACAACTCCATCTTCCAGCTGAGGATGAGAGCCATCGAGCCACAGAGAACTAAAACCTCCACATGACATTGAACTGAAACACCACTCAGGCATCTGAGCACTCGATCCATTAAAGAAGAATCTATACCAGCCATCCCTTTCAACTAGAGTGCCCTCGTATCCATATATATAATTATAAACAGCAAAGAAATCATCTGGGCTTATATCATGTTTGTCAAGAATGGTGTAGTCATAGCATGGGTCATCATCTGTGTTGGTTGCAGCTGATGAGATCAAACAAAAGAAACAATGACAAAATTAATGAGGGGTAAATCCATATACTAAATCCATACATATTCCAAATATTCCATTTTCCAGTTACCAAATCCATGCATATTCCACATGATTGTTACATGTATAAAACGCATGCTGCATTCTAATGATAAAAGTGCAATGATCCCCAATTACTTTATATCTACTCAAATGTTGTTTCACATTGCCAGACCTTCCAATAGTATCCACGGAAGAAGGTCTGGACTCTACTGCAGCTTTCATTGGCCAAGGACAGCCCAAGAGGACATTTGACTGACATGCAATCAATCACAGTTTGTTTAGGGACGGGGAAATTCGATGTCCCTACAATAACAGACCAACGTGCATCTAATAAATGATTAATTCATGAATTCTTCTTCCACGAGGGGGGTTTAATTCATGAGGAAGCTGACCCCAAGCAGAAGAATGATTAGCCTACCTGATGTTTGTCCATTGATCCTTTCAGCTGTTAAATACAACAGATTCCCATCAGTTTTCTTGACTTTCAGTCACATATCTTGTCATTTGGCATTTTTATAGGTGTAAAGCTTACCATTATCCAGCAGCAGTACTGTGACACACAATGAAATTAGAAACCTCATTGCTGCAGTCTTCTCCTGAAGACGTCAAACTTATCTGTAAAAACATTTTCTTGATAAAATAACACTATTCAAGGTTAAACGTGATACTCTTAGTTCTAAATGAAGGTTTGGAAGGAGAATGTTCATCTAATCCTGTCAATCACAACACATGTTAATCGTCAAGACCTTATTTGTAAGATCTTAATCATAAATTGAATGTCCATTACTTACCAGAGTGCTCTATTGCATACAGCACATATAAATATTTCAACTTTTTGAAGTTTTTTAACTTTTCAGTGGTGATAAAACAATTAGTATTGTGCTACTGATTATTTTGCTGAACAAATGCAACTAGACTATCATATAAAATATGCCAATGGATGAATGGATGCAAACTCTTTTTATAATTTTGTTATAGTTTAGTTTAGTAGTTTAATAGTTTAGTTTTGTGCCATTTAGAACAATATCTCAATGACTTTATCCAAATTTTAACACACAAAGCATCTTATAGCATTAACATTTTTGGTTGTTTACATTTATAAATAGCTACTTCACTTAATTTAAAGTATCAGAATTTGCTAAACAAATGAATAAAATGCAGTATTCAAGGATAGACAAAAGGAAAAAAATATTTTATATTTTGTTTTATTTTATTTTATTTAATTTATTTTGATGGTCCCTTAACACATTCTCTTGACTATAAGTAACATTGCACCTACATGTCTACTAACTCTCTGTAGAGTGTTAGTAGAGTATTAGACTGGTAGGGTTAGAGTTATAATCATATGATATGTACTTGCAAATGTACTTGTCTGCTAGGGGACCATCAGAATAAAGAGTCAGCAGATATTAACCAGACAGCCTACTAATACTCTAATGACAGTTAGTTGACTTGTAGTTGCAAAGTTACTTATAATCAACAGAATGTTAAAAAAGGACCATCAGAATAAAGTGTTACCAATAATTGTTGTATAATGACCTATATCAAAAGCAACTGACAGAAAGAGAAGAGCCAGATGAGATGAACTTTTACCTGAGCTGAAATGTGGCTGCAAAGATCGTCTCTTCGACAGTTCAAACAGAATGCAGTGATGCTGAACTGCAAGTCTCAGATTCTTATAATTCTAAATTGGTAGGCGGGCCTAGGAGTTATTTCTCAGAAGAGAACCAGTTTTTCAATCATAATACTGTTGTTTGAGTAGATCTATGGTATGTCAGCATAGAATTCTTCAGTCTAAGATGAACATACTCAAACCATTATCAATTTATTTTGATAAACTGATTTACTGATTTAACCTTTTTGATATAAAAAAATTAGATGAGCTTACAAATGCCTTTAGTTAACTTTTTAGAGTCAAAATGGCTTTAGTATCATGTCTAGTTTGTACAGTGAGTCCTGTTTTCCTCATAGAAAGAGACAAGGTTTTTTTTTTTTTTTTTTAGCAGTTGACATTACAATGGTGAACAGAGGACAGTCTGGTTGCAAAAAGAGAACACAACAGAGCTCGTAATAAAACAAGAATCAACATCAGTTTTCAGAGATGGCGAGAATTGAGGGATTTGTTGAAATCGTTAGTTCCCTTTCGATACTTCACTCGTGCTGCATATGGGGAAAAGTCTCCCTTTTTCCCCGTTACTGAAGCCTTTTTCAATAACGCAGTGTAACTGCACCGTCATTGGTTCACTCATAGACAAGTTGTTAAACCAATGACGGCGCGGCATAGCTGTGCGGCCTATGGCGAGAAAGCTCGCAAACTTTCCCGCCGAAATGGGCGGGGTTAAGGGCTATATAAGCAGGCGTTTCGCCATAGGATTCAGTCCTTTCTCCTTCAGCGACGACAACGCATCTCCTGGCTGATCTCCGTCTGAAGCCTGAGGAAGCTCGCCGCCGTCAGAAGAGGCCTCGCAGCGGACCCAGCTGAACTCTCCGGTCGGAGACAGCGCTGGCGCCCTCGCTGACTGCGGCCTCGAGCGCCGTCCTCCCGCTTCCGGCCGCCTTCTCAGCGTGTCTCCTGCCGCCATCCGGCGCGCCTTCTGAGAGCTTTCCTGCGGCTTATTGCTGCTCTAACAGAGCGTTTTTCTCAGCGGTTCTACCGCTCTAAAAGAGCCCCCCAGTCGCCGTTATAACGGCGGCGGCATTGCTTCAAATGCCACGCAACTCTTGTGGCACGTGCAGAGCCCCTCTGCACGACGATGACGGACACAGCGAGTGCATCGCTTGCCTGGGCAAGTCCCACGCCGAGGGCGCGCTCGCTGGAGCCTCATGCCTGCACTGCAAGAGCATGAGCCTCGGTTCTCTGCGCTCGCGGGTCGCCTTCTTCACTGAGGGCGATCTCGTCGCTCATGCCCTCCCGTCTCCTTCCTCCCGTGAGCCGGCCAGGAAGAGACAGTTGGGTAGAGCGACCCAGCGCCCGGAGTTGTGCTAGCTCACACCGGCCCAGCTCCCGCGTGCCTCGTCTTCTCCCTCAAGAGAACAATCCCCCGTCATGTTCTCCCGACCCGAGCAGCGTCCCTCTGCAGATGCAAGAGACCTCGTCTCGTTTGGAGGATCTGACGAAAAGCCGGATGACTCCATGTCTATTGCGGCTTCCGAAGTGGAAGGATGAGCTGACGAGCCGGACAACCCCGCTCCCCCGCCTCCCCTGGAGCCCATTGAACACGGCCAGGGTATGGATGCCGAGCTCTTCTGCATCCTATCCAGAGCAGTGGAAGAGCTAGATCTCGAGTGGGCCCCACCGGAGGAGCCATCGCATGGCCGGCAGGATGAGTGGTTCCTGCCAGGCCGCCCCCAATCCCCTCGCCAGCGTTCCGCTCCATTTTTTCCTGAGGTGCACGAGGAGCTTACAAAGTCGTGGCGCGCTCCGTACTCCGCCCGACTCCACACGACGCACCGTTCTGCCCTCACTGCTGTTGACGGCGCGGAAAAGAAGGGCTATGAGCATCTACCGCCCCTGGACGAAGCGGTGGCAGCTCACCTCTGTCCTCCCGCGGCTGTGGGATGGAAGACTAAAAGAGCTCTACCTTCCAAGCCCTGCAGAACCACCTCCACACTGGCTGGAAGAGCCTACACCTCTGCAGGCCAAGCTGCTTCGGCGCTTCACACCATGGCGATCTTCCAGGTGTTCCAGGCCAAACTCCTCCGCTCATTGGACAAATCCGGCATTGACGCACCTGCCTTCAAGGATCTCCGCAGCACCACCGATCTAGCCCTGCGGGCCAGGAAGGCCACTGCCCAAGGCATCGGTCATTCCATGGCCAGCCTGGTTGTGCTCGAGCGCCATCTTTGGCTCAAACTGACGGAAATTAAGGATCTGGATAAGACGGCCTTTCTGAACGCCCCGGTCTCCCCTTCCGGTCTTTTTGGGCCAGCGGTGGCTTCAAGCCGCCCCAGGACTGCGCCAGCTCAGCAGACCAAACCAGCCCCATCCACCTCTCAAGCAGCGCCGCCTAAGGAGCATCACCAGCGCCCTTGCCCTGCAAAGCGCCAATCCTCCTTCCCGAGATGCCAGGGACCCCATTTCGGCGGGAAAGTTTGTGCGCTTTCTCGCCATAGGCCGCGCAGCTATGCCGCGCCGTCATTGGTTCCACAACTTGCCTATGAGTGAACCAATGACGGTGCAGTTACACTGCGTTATTGAAAAAGGCTTCAGTAACGGGGAAAAAGGGAGACTTTTCCCCATATGCAGTACTCTTTCCGTATCTCAGGGAACCGAGGTTATGTTAGTAACCGAGTACGTTTTCTTTTTAATATTATTCCGCTCTGGAAGGCTATAGCAGCCCATAGAACCGTATGTTATAAAGTTGTGAAATTTGGCACACTGATAGAGGACAGTCTGAAATGTGTCCATAGCAAGTCTCTAACTCAATCCCTCTAGCGCCACCACCTGTCCAAAGTTTCACTCATATTTATGCTAATAACTTTTGAACCGTAAGGGCTAAAAACAAAATTATTTTTTCCTCTGATTCCTCGTCTCTGATTCCTTGCACCCTATATCATCTTGAATTTTGCGAAAACCCTACTTTTTCAATCCATTTTATGTTATATTTGCTGTGTGTCTGTGAGTTTCTCCTCTACTTATGCAGTGTATTAGAATCGCGAGCTTTGGGGGTGGGGAGCACGAGCTCATTTGCTTTTAAAGGTACACACAAAATCAGCCCATTTTTTTCTCCCAACCAAAAACAGGCAGTTAAAACATGGTATAATTAAAATTATTTTGAGCTGTAACTTCACAGACACATGCTGGGGACACCTGAGGCTTATAGTATTACATCTTGCAAAAAGGTTCATAATAGGTCACCTTTAAACTTACAAATATACAAGAAATCAGTGGCGAAATCATGTTTGTATCACTAAAAAATGAAGAGAAACCAGTCAAACTCCAAGTTATTTGCAGAAGTAACATATATGCACGAAAATTACAACATATTTCTGTCATTAAGTTTGACTGCTGCAGAAAAAATGCTGCAAAACAGCTTTTGGTGGATAAACTGTGTGAATATTCTGGTGATTGACATGACTAGTTGAGCAACTTTAAACTTTAAATATAAATGTTGGGTTTCCATGTTTTATGAGGACTTTCCATAGACATAATCATTTTTATACTGTACAAACTGTATATTCTATCCCATTTCTGCATTTTTACATTTTCAAAAAACAAAAACATTATTCTGTATTATTTATTAGCTGTTTTCCTCACAGGAACCAAATGTAATTTTTTCCCCATAACGTATGGCTTTACCAGGACCAAACACACACACACAAATTACATATGTAACCAAAATCCATGCACAATCACAATCTCATTATTATTCTCACAATAGTAATTAGACTTGATTTATAAAATTACTTGGTTTATAAAATGATCATTCTGTCAGATTATCAGTCTATCAGTGTACTATAGCTAAAACTAATTTAAAGGTTGTGATTTTCTCCATAAACAGCCAAAGGTCACAAATATAGAAAGCTTGTAACAGTATGGCATCAGTGCCACATTAATTGAGAAAGAGACAAGACTGTATTAGATAAAAAAAATCATGGTGATTCTTAGTGGAAATATTCTAGAAGAATATCAGGACACTCGTCAGAGATATAAGTGATAGAGAACCACACAGCCATGGAGCCCTGGATACTTGCACTTGGCGTGGCAGAGGCGTATCTGTGAACAGAGATTACACAGCAGTCAGTTGATTGGGCAAACAGTGATTCAAGAGCGCTGATGTTTCATTTAACAGCACTACGAGACTTTTTACTGTATCATTCCACTGCATCCACTGTGTTCCAGACCAGAGTATGTGAGCATATCATTTTTTCTTGTTTTGTAAGTCACCTTTGTTACTGTCAGACCACATCAATGGGCCCATCGATATGGAAGCACTGTCATGGAATTTCACAGATCTGCCCTCTCTCCGGTGGTGTTCAGAGTCACAATTCTAAGATACAGATGAAAAGACAACCAAGTTCTGTCAACCAAGGAATCAAGGTCAGCATGGCTCCGTCAGACCCCCTATTGGTAGATGTTGTAACTACTGTATACAACTGACATTTTTCTCCATTGAAAATTTGAAACATTTAGTACCAACAACTATATCCATGTCCATAAGTAAAATCTGAAAATACTTGTGAATTTGTACACTCACCACTGAGCAGTGATTGTCTGTCTGAAGGCAAAGGTGAATAGCGCAGTGCAGGTAAACCTTTGTGGAGTTTGCAGTGAAGATAAACATCTCAAAGGAGAAACGGCTGGATGTGGAAACACCATTCTGCAGCAAGTCCACTGTATTGTCATCTGGATTGGGACACCTGAGCATTTTGGAACAGTATAATAAAGATATTATAAAGATAATAAAAAAACAAAGAAATTATAAGGTTTGCTAAGTTCAGTTTAAACAAATGCAGGTTTGAAATGACATGACGTCAAGTAAATAAAAATAAATCCTTTTTTTTTTTTTTTTTTGATTTTAAGATCTTAAGTAAGTTTAAAAGTAATAAATATCATAGTTTTTTTCTGGCAAAATACAATTCATAAGTGTTGAGGAAGACAAACAATCAAAAAAAAATAATAATAATTGACGTGCCTGTCAATGATGAGTTCCCAGCGGACAGAGTAATGGGGATCATTCACAGGTGTAGCCCAACATGTGTCAATCACTGAAGCAAACTGACGGCTGTCGACTCCATCAACACGAACTTCCACAAAAATACGCTTGTTCAGCTCTACGTTCACACTCCCAGTGAAGGGGTCTGAGAATTCAGCATCCTGATAGGGAATCATCCTGACCTGATAGGTCCCTTGACCAGCAGGAAGGATCCTGTGCACAATGCTGTTGAAATAATTTTACACGAGATGTGTCAACTACAAATAAGGCTAATAAAGAGAATTAATAGTTAGTCAGTAAGTTGTCTGAATTAAGTGCGTCTACCTCTCCAGAGGGTTGATGTCCATGGAGAGTGTTTGGGTTTGTGAGTACACACAGCTGAAAGGAAGCTTCAGAATTTTCTTCCTGCTGATGAGATGCCCGACTGTGTTTGGCTCTCCCACAATAACATTCTCATAGATGAAATGGGTGCCATTGGCCTGTTGGCACATATAATTTGAACATTTGTACATTAAGGGACTTTTTAAAGAATTATAAAATAAATAAAGGTTTTGTTGTTTGTTGTTCCTACCACAAGACTTGTACCACAGATGTGTTCATTGTTGTCAAAATAGAACTCCACTCTGCCATTCCGGACTGTTCCTCTGCAGTTGGGATCATTGAGGTGTAAGATGTCAGAAGGAAAACCAGCCTCAAAGAGCTGACAGCGAGACAGAGACATGAAGCCAGAGCTGCTATCACAGGTTTGAATGAAATCTGACAGAGAAAAAAGTCAAGAGAATGTCAGCAGTGATCAACAACAAAAATGTAATCAATGATGAACATATATTTGAAATGTTATTGGGAAATGAGTCCAACCAAAGGATCCAAGCTGAGAACTGTTATGGCTGTCTTTGCAGAAACAGCCGTAAACACCATGTTCTTCTTCACAGCGTTCATCCTCAGTGCAGTTGAGCTCAGAACAGCGATCTCCTTCAACTAAGAGGAGAACCACAGGATTAATGACAATAACTAGGGCATAAATAAAACACAAATTGAAAAGTATTACATCTTCTTTTATTAAAAACAGTAATCTTTGCTATAAAACATTCAAAATTAAGACTTTTTTGTTTTTACTGGTCTAACTGTAAACATAGCTCAAGCTCCAAATGGATAAAACAAACCTATGGCAATTTATAAGTAATACCATCACTGATATCAGTTCACATGAAATCATCTTTCCATTTATTTTTTTTGTTTTGTTTTGCTTTCCCCCAAAATGTTGCAAAAATACCTGATGGAAGGCTTGATCTGGTGGTGGTCATGTGTGTGGTGCTCTCTTCTGTAAAGACAAAGAAAAAAATGCCTATAGAGCGCAACAGTGATCATCCACTTTTTTTAGCAGCCTTTGTTCTCGAAGTACATTTCCTATTCATTATCTATATGAAGTTTTAAAAAAGATCTTCAATAGAGCCATAAACCTAGCCAACGACCTTTGACGCAAAACATTACAAAAAATATATGAAAATACCTGATGGAAGGCTTGATCTGGTGGTGGTCATGTGTGTGGTGCTCTCTTCTGTAAAGACAAAGAAAAAAATGCCTATAGAGCGCAACAGTGATCATCCACTTTTTTTAGCAGCCTTTGTTCTTGAAGTACATTTCCTATTCATTATCTATATGAAGTTTAAAAAAAGATCTTCAATAGAGCCATAAACCAAGCCAACGACCTTTGACACAAAACATTACAAAAATTATATGAAAATACCTGAGGGAAGGCTTGATTTGGTGGTGGTCATGTGTGTGGTGCTCTCTTCTGTACAGAGAAGGGAAAAACATTTAAAAAGATTTTACTATATTAAATGCCAACACTGATATGCCTACATAGCACAAGAGTGATCCCACTTTATCAGTGGCCATGGTCCTGAAAGTGTTTTCCTATTCATTTTCTTGATGATGACAAAAACTATGGTAGCAGAAAAATAATAATATTATAATAATAATATATATATTTTTTTGGTATATAAAGGCAAAGATGATGCAAATCAGAAAAGTTAATATAAGAGATATCACAGGTTCACTGACCATAGCAGCCCCGACGTCCACCTCTGACCGTACACTCCATGGTCGGTTGGCAGGAAGAAGCAGAGCAGCGCAGATCATTTGGAGCAAAACACTCACAGAGGTGAGAACATTCTAGATCCCAGAAATGCTCGCCAACCTATGAAATCATTCCACAAAAGGTTGAACTTTACATTTACAGAAAAAAGGGCATGAGTATGTTTGAGGAGTTAGTTCAGCAGTAATACAGCACATTACATACAGGACTCCACTTTTCAATATCCTGTGACACCTATAAAGCTTTGCCAAAAGAAAGTTTCAATCCTCACATTCAAGTAGAATCCATCGTAAAGGCAGCCACATTGCTCCACCGGTACACAGAATCCTCCACTCCTCACCAATCCATCATCACAGAAACATCCCTCTGAGCATGTGTGTTCACAACTAGCATCAATGCTGCTGGCGCAAGTATGACTACAGCCTGTGCCACACAACTCATAGTGGCTGTTCTCTGAACAGGTCATGACTGGGAACGTAACAAACAAATCATACAGATGTCAAGCACATTTTATAAATGTATATACCATTTGTTCACAATACAAGCTACTGACAAACACTAATGGAAATAACCAAAAATGATCTCACTCACCACAGGATGCACTTTCTCTCCAGGGGTAAATAATGGCATTGTTAGATTGACAGGCACTCGCATAGGTTTGGATCGAGCGACACAGGACATCATTAAGGTTTCCAGAAAGACACACATCAAACACACAGTCATTAAAGTAGGCTTGAGGATCCACATAAACATGGCAGAAGCTAAAGGGGCCCTCACTGGACCTGATGATGTCACACAGGGAACGGGAAGTTGTCTGATCTTGACACGAAGGGCAATTGTTTCCACACCCATCATTACATGGCAGTTCGTCCTCAACCTTCCAACTTGCCCCAAACTGGTCTGCTGAGCTTACCAGAGCTCCTGAAGGCATCATGAAGTCATCATTGCTCTGGCCATTGAAGTTGCCACAGAGGCCACATGTAACCCCACTGTAGTCTGCTGGTACAATGATGTTCACTGTCCAGGAGCCACCATAACTTACACTGAAACCAAAGTCAGTTGACACAAATGTGTACTGTCCATTGTAGTAGACTGACACCCGACCAGAGTCCAGCAGAATGGGAAGGTTTCTGGTCTCTCCATCAACCTGATTGAAAAGAGAATACAATAAGGACTGAAAATATGTGCACTTCTGGGTGTGTTCAGGCCTGGACTGGTAATCTGGCATACCGGGCAAATGCCCGGTGGGCCGACGCACTTGAGGGCGGGGCCGCTATATGATATGATTTTTTTTTTATAAACATAAAATTGGCCAACGACCGGCCCATAAAGCAGGGACAGCGGCCCATTGGTTCATTTTCCACACTGACACTGGGCTGGCCCAATCACATCTCTTAACATACTCCACCCCGTCCCCTCTGTTTCGCCAGAACATCTGTGGATTAGGAGGATGGAGAAACAAAAGTGCAAGTGCAAGGGGGGTGCGGAGAAGTTGCGGGCAAAAAAATAAAATAAAATAAAATGTAGAGGTTGATGCCTCAACGTGCAAAAATTACAGGCATGTTTAGTACGGTTACTGTAGCTTCAGTTTCCAAACCTACAGTAAGCTACCTGACGTGCAAAAACAGGTGAACATAGAAGAACATGGAGGAGACCTGAAGGCAGAAGAGCAGTGAAGCCAATGAGGGACAGAGTAAGCAGGAGAGTTTAATAGAAGCGGTAAGCAGGGTAGTTACATGATTAACAGCGAGGGACTCATGATGCGACGACGACGATGATGCTTAACTGAATGAATATTATAAGACAACATAATCGTCGTCGTTATTATAAAGTCAGACTGTCACCTATACTGCACTGGTCACTCAGTCAGCTAAAGTCAAATAGCACAGCAAAAGTTGTTTTGCACTGTTTTTTGTAGTTAGCAGTGCCCTATCAGAGTTCACTTATGCAGTAACGGCCCTTCTCATAGAAAAACCTGAAATGATGCAATTTGATTTTTCAAAAAAAAAAAAAAAAATCAGGTTATTATTATAATGTAATATTACTGATAATGTGTTTATTTCACAACGAGACTATAGGTGCCTATTTATAGCTGTTAGTCGTGATGATGGTCTACTAGATCTCACTTTTTGGCTATAAAAAGTTATGTTTTGTAGCTCTTGTACCCTATTACTCTGGTATGAACACTTGGTTGTTTATGGCAAGTGAATAGCATTCTTATCATTTTATTAGGACGTTTTTTGTGAGTAATTTGGTAGTATAGTTTTCTTTTTCATTGTTTTTAATGGGGAGTATCTAAACAATTAGAGGTAAATGTTTGATTCTCAAACAGGGGTTTGTGCTCTTTAAAACAAAGTATATTTGTAATTGTAAATTATAGTTTTTCTGCTGTCTGTTTCATTGAAATCTTTTTTTTTTTAAATTCTTTATAGAATTATCAGTATTCTACATCCACGTTCTAAAGGGTTAACTAGCTTTTATATCATGGAGCACATTGTCCATCTAGAAATCCTACTCTTACTAAGTGTACTTTTAATAACTCTACCAAATAATTGTAATACTCTGGTGGGTGGTGTCCAACCGATTGTGGTGGGCCGGTCTGAGCAAAAATGTCAGGGCCATTTTTTTGTCCCAGTCCAGCCCTGGGTGTGTTCCAGAGAGTAATACAAGGCAGAAGAAAGTCTCTATTGTAGATCATAGCTTCACAGCAATTATACAAGTTTGTCATTATTAATCATGTTTATATCTATCATATACTCAAAGGGAAATTATAGTGAGCGATGCTTGATTACCTCAACGATAAAATGACGGTTCATGTCCTGTGACATATGCACAAGATAGCCAGAGACGTTGACAAAAACTTCAACAGTAATTGACACCGGGAGTCCATGCCATGCCTCATTCCTTGCATCCACCTGGAAATGCGGAAGCCCAACAGTGTCATTACATACTGTGGCTAGCACATAGCGACATGTGCCCTGGAAGTCAAAAAGGGATCCATCAAAAGACATGTAGTGGGGGTCACCAGAAGCAGAGCAACGAGCACGTGGATGAGGATGGCAGCCGTACTCGCCGCCCAACACTTGGCAGACCTCCTCTTCCCTGCAAGATGATGGCGTGCAATGGACATTTCCAGTGATTCCGTCACAAACACACAAGAACTGGCACTCTTCACCATGCCAGAACCTCTCTCCAGCCTGCCGATAACGCCCAGAGTAGTGGCAACCACAACCCGTAGGGGGCACACAGCGATCTCCATTTAACACATTTCCATCATTACACTGGCATCCTTCCTGGCACTGCAAGCTGCACTGAAATGGAAATGAGAGGCTGGGGCAGGACGCAGGACAGGATGTACCGCATAATTCATAATGGGTATTTGCTGGACAGGTGGATTCTGGTTGAAAACAATGACAGAAAAACAATGAAAGAAATTTTAAGCACATTGGAGCTTCATAAAAGTAAGTTCTAGGTGAGCAGGTCCAACACTAGATGCTTACCGCAGTGGGTGACACTTCTCCACTCTTCAACTGCAATGCCATTCTGTTGGCAAAGCAGCGTGTAACCTCGCAGAGCCTCACATAGGGCCTCTCTGGCACCTTGTGTCTGCTCTAGCAACTTAATGCAATCTGCTATCCGTTGCTGAGGATCTAGTGTTCTGCTGCACTCAGCAAATGGTCCATCATCCATAGCCATGATACCACAATGATCACTGAACTGGCTGCTGTTCTGATAATGTCCTGGTTCCCAGCTGTCAGATGGGTCCTCACAGTGTGCTGATAGGGATCCATCACGCCAGCTGTCCGCAAACAGCTGGGTGTCATTCAAAAGGACAGCATCTGGAGTGTAAAACTCATCGGCAATGTCTCCGTTCAAGTTGCCACACAGACCTCCGAGTGTACCGTTGTACGTGCTCGGTGCTGTGACTCGGACAATGTGTGGCCAGTCGGCTCTTATGGTCACCCCAAAGTTTGTTTCCAAAACAAAACCCCTCACACTGCTGTGATAGATACGGATTTGACCAGAGCCAACACTGACGGGCAGACCAACCATCTGTCCATCCACCTGAAGAGAATGATAAACAGAGACTTTTCCTTTTAGCATATGAATTTGAGAAATAACATGTTTATGCTCTTTTAATAAATACATGCTTAATATTTTGCCTAACCTTTACATTGCTGCCCTCTCCCATTTCAACGGCGACCTGGATTCCTTCTGACTCAAACTTCAGAAACCTGGCAAAGTCATGAAGGCCTCTGGGTATTTTCTCTACTGTCAATACAAAGTGTGGTAGGGGGGAAGGCCCCATCACTCTAACAAGAATCAGTCCACAAGCTCCAGGGTATCTGAAACTTTGTCCATCGAAGGTGTGATATGTCCCAAGGTTTTCAACCGAGCAGGTAGCATAGCCAATGGGTCTGCAGCCTCTCACACCGTCATGGACTCCACACACCTCTGCTGGACCACACTGGTGCTGATGGCAGATCATCAACATGCTGTTACATACACACCATTTCCCACAGTCACCGTCCAACACCACTGACTGTCCTTGGGTGTAATAGAAGCCCTCAAAAGTGCAGCCACAGTTTGCTTCAGGCACACACTCTCCAGCACTGAGGATGTACCCAGGATCACAGATACAGCTCTCCTGATTGGGCAAAGGACAATTCATTGGGGCAGATGGATTACTGCAAGTCGCAGGACAGCCTGTTCCTTGAGGCTCAAAATGACTGTGTTGAGGGCATTGAATCTCTGGGAATGGAGGAAGAAAATAAAGAATATGCATCAGTTTCTGTAATCTTTTGATTTGGACAGAGATCAAATTTGTTTTATTCAAAGCTTTCATCAAGATGCCTACCACAAAAGCCCTGCTGTCTCCACTGCCCAAGGTGTACACCCTGCTGTTGGCACTGAGTAGCATACACATTGAGAGCCTGGCACAGAATGGGCTGGTACCCTCCTCCCAAGCAAAGGTCATAGACACAGTTCTCCATGTAGGTTTGTGGAGCATGTACAGAGTGGCAAGCGGCGAATGGGCCGACAACATCTCCTAGGATCCCACAGTGGTTGGTGTCACTGTAAACACTCATTTCGTCTGTGGTACAAACAGCACAAGCCAGACCTGTGCACCTGACATTATGGCATTCAGGATCTGTGTCACTTTGAACTTTCCAACTGTTGGCAAAGTCCACATCTGAGCTCAAGATCTCCCCACTGGGTGAACGGAAGTCATCTTCAGGGCTCAGGTTAAAGTTTCCGCACAGACCGCAGGTGGCGTTAAAGTAGTCATAAGGTACAGAGATGCTGACGTAGCTGTATGCATCATATGTAACAAGCAGACCAAAGTCTGTGCTGATGGCCAAAGAAAAACCTGACCGATAGACCTGAATGGAGCCATTGCGGAGGGCAAAGGGTGTTGCTGCAAAGCTTCCATTAACCTGGAAAATATTGGAAAAAGAGGAATTTGGGAAATTGAACAGAAGACTGCATTAAAATGAGAATTAAAGCAAAACCATCATGCTAACCTTCGCTTCATAATAGTGATCCTTGACCAGCTCAATTACTTCATCATAGACAAACACTCTGACCACCCGAGTCCATGACACATGTGTGCTGCCCCGATGTTCATTTTTGCCCTCAATGCGATAGTATGGCAAACCGTTGCCACAAGCCTAAATAATTCAATGATAACTGATTGCCTTCATACCTTTTTTACAATAAACAGAAAGCCATAGCATCTAGAGAAAGACTAACCTCAGATAGAACATAAGTGCAGGTCCCCTGAAAGTGAAAAATCTGATAATCAAATGTATAGTAGTGAGGATCACCAGAGATGGTACAGGTTTGCCGTTGAATGTTCTGGCAAGAGTACTGGAAGGAAGCCGGACGGCAGGCTTGGGAATAACTGCAGGGCTCCTGGCTACACTGGAGGCCGCTGCTGGTACAGGTGCATTTCTGCTGGCAGGTGGCATCACTCCAGAAAGAGTCCCCAAGTTGCACGGGAATACCTACAATAGTTTCACATGAGACTACTTTTTTGCTAAAGATTTTTTTTTTTTTTTTTTACCAATAAGCCACACTGAAATGCAAAGTGGCCAATGCTAATAGCCTAATAGAAAACAATTTATTTAGTTAAAAATAATGACATAATAACATTAAAGTAATAACATTACCATTAAACTGACAACCCCGCAATCCATTATCTGTTCTGAAGGCCCATCTACCTGGCACATCAACATTGCTGCTGTATGTTAAGCTTGTGATGTTACTCTGTATGGATCCAGTAATTGAGAAGTGGTATCTAGAGCTGATGGTGTCATAACCAGCCTAAAATAAGCAATCAAAAGAAAACCCTGTTAGGATCTTTTTAATTTAGTCAACTGGAACAGTTTCAACTTGTCATGCTGTACACACCTGTACATATCGTTGAATTGGTGCAATTGCTCCATAATTCATCAAAACAAATGAGAAATGACCATTTGAAATCAAAACTACTTGGAAAGATGTTTCCTGAAAATGACAAATTGAAAAATCACATCAACATAAGTTTTCTAAATGTAACAAAAACAGTGATCATACAATGCACAGTATAGCAACTCTACTTTGTGGATTACATTCATTTTGATGTCTCAAATATGCTATAAACAAGAACAAGAAGATTTACAAAACCAGATTGGGTTTCTTACAGTTCCAGAATATGGGTAATATGCAACTCTGTCCCATGTTGCAACAAAGACCCAAGTAGCAGAGAAGCTCAGGTCAGGGAAATATTGGTTAATGTCTTGTGTGGCCTCTGTAAGGACACTGCCAGAGGTGTACTGACAATATGAAATAACACCGTTGCCACGGTTATCAATATCTGTCCAGAATGGAGCGATGACATCTTCTCCACCATAACCTGGGAATTGGTATGGAATGTAGCTGTACCACGGCCAATCAAATGTCAAGTATCCATTGTTGTTGATCTGAAATAAGGATAATGTTGCAATGCACACAATACTTTTAACCATAAACTATCATTTTTCATACATATAATGTAAGAGTCAAAGTTTGCAATATTGATGAGGAAGCGAAAGAGAAGGGAACGAGATGCTGCATCATGGCATTGATGCTCTGGGAACGGCTTCAGTGTGTGGCGGTGTCTGAAACGCGTGTGAAATCACGCCAATCCTATTGGCCGACAGAGGTCAGCTGAGTAAGTGTAGTGCATCAACAAGACCATAAAAGGGCACCTATGTCATAGAACCCCCAGATTGTAATGGTCTAGAGAGGCAGCGCAGACATGCATTAAGTATGGCAAAGTCGTTTTGAGATGTTCCCATTCGAGAGAACTTCGTAAGGGATCATTGTCAAAGTTGCAGTAATTTATTAAAAGAGAATGTAATCACAGAGATGATAATGCACACATGCATTTATGTTAGCTAAATGTATGTTTATTTATTTATTTAATTATAAAAAAAATGATGAGCTATGTTCATACACCACTGTTTAAATCTACAGAAACCATCTATCAAAGCCACAGCTAACAAAGACTCAAGCCACATCCCCTGATGAGGTGCCCTTTTATGGTCTTGTTGATGCGCTACCCTTTGTCACGTGATCTCCGTCAGCCAATACGTTCGGTGTGATATCATATGTGCTTCAGACACCAATGCACGCTGAAGGTGTCAACACCATAAAGCAGCACTGAGTTTCCTCGAAAGGGAACTATTTTGATCATTCAAAAGTCAAAGCATTTGTAAATCATTGTGAATGCCATGTTGGTCTCCATTTAAATAAAATCAGATTTGCTTACATATACTTGGTTGTATGCCTGTCCAAAAAATATGAACTGTTGCAGAAGTAAGATCACTGGTGAAATTCCATCATCAGAACGATCATTCTCTGTGTCTCCTGGTCCAAATGGATAAAAAGGTCCTACAACTGTGGTATAGACAGAAACATAAGTATACTATTAATATGATTTTTTACCATGTGATGTCACATTATTTTTGTTTAAATTATGTTAAAATACCTGAGGAATTACTTGATCTTGTTGCATTTGTGATGATAATTTCTGTAAAGAAAACAAATGACTATCCAATGACTGTCATTTAAATACAAAAAAAAAAAAAACTAAATGAGGATATTTACTACTAGTACGTCTACTACTGCTACTGCTACTACTAATAATGATAGATTTGCATGTCTTGAAGGTAAGAAAGTGGTGAAAAATATGGAACAAATATTCTGCTTGTGCATGTAAAAAAATTAACTTATACTTTTTTTTTTCTTTTTTTTTTGTGAATTTTTCATTTAATGAAGTTTCCTGCTCAGAGGTTTATGAAAAATGTATGTGGCTGAGCACTGGTAAGTAACTTTTCAGCGTTGATATTTTAGATAATAATTATCATTACCACCTAAAAAAGGAGTAAATTAAAATGCCAATTTTTTATTTAAATTGTATTTCAAGGCAATTGTATTTCAGTACAAAATCTTTTTGCCAAAGTGGAAAATAAAATTAAATCTCTAAAAAATGAGACATCTTTTTAACCCAAAAATACCTGCACAATAAGCAGAGCAGAATGGTGGCCTGACAAACTCATACACATAATAGTTTCCTGGACAGGCTTTGACTTGTATGGGATGAGATCTGTAACCACAGCAGTCACTCCAAGTGGAACTGCACACTTGCCGGGTGACCACTCCATCTTCTGGCTGTGGGTGAGGGCCGTTGAGCCACAGTGGGTTAGAAGTGCCACACATGCCATTACCAACACATGACTCTGGCATCTGGACGCTCTGACCGTTGTAAAACAACCTGTACCAGCCATTCCAGTTGACATTATAATCACATATCCCATAGTAATAATATTTATCATAGTATGGGGTGATGGTGGCTCTCCGTGGCTCATCCAGACTGTTATAGTTGTAGCAAGGGTCAGCACTCGGAGTGTTGAAAACAACTGTTTAAGGAAAAGTAAAAATTTTGCTAAGATTTTCTTCAAAAAAAAAAAAAAAAACACAAATACAATAATCTTTAGCAGGTCCATAAATGTAGTCTTTATATCAAAGCTCACAATGTAACTCATAAGCAAGTAAAAGACAGGAGAATGACTGTACCTGCACAATATGCAGGGGCTGGGATCGATGGCGTTGGCCTTTTCATTTTGTAGACATAATAATTTCCAGGACAAGCTTTGACTTGGATTGGGTCAGATCTGTAGGAACTGCACTGGTCATTAACAGAGCCGTAGACGTCACGAGTAACAACTCCATCTTCTAGCTGAGGATGAGAGCCATTGAGCCACAGAGAACTATAACCTCCACATGACATATAACTGAAACACCACTCAGGCATCTGAGCACTTAATCCATTAATGAAGAATCGATACCAGCCATCCCATTCAACTAGAGTGTCATCATGTCCATACTGAAACCTGTAATTAAATGTGCTTCTCCAGTAGTTGTCAAGAATATTGTAGGTGTAACATGGGTCATGATCTGTGTTGACAGCATCTGATGAGACAGAAATGGAACAAATGAAATGCGTAAAATTTACAAGCCATGGATACACCATGTGACTCTATACTAGTGTTGCTAAAATTCATAAAAATCCTCATGCAATATTTGGGAAAGATAGGGATTGTCACTAGGCTTTCCTTGTTTGTCATTCAGGTTATACTGCTGCTTTTCCTATTAAGTACAGACATTGTATTAGGAGAGAGGAAAGAGGATAATTTTCCATGAATTTCAGAAAGCAGTAGCATTTGCAGGGTGACGTTTAGCATGTCAGCCCGGCAACATAAGCAACAGTCAAAATTCTGTCTATGCGAGACTACCTTTACTGAATGCCATTAGCTCATTATTAAAGGTGCAGTATGTAGGATTTCTGTCCGCTAGAGGTCGCTAGAGGCCTATTCAAAACAAAGGAGTAGCTTGATGACGCCAAGTTTGAGCGCGGAATCTTGGGACTTGTGGTCTCCACCTCAATGGACGGTGCAAAAGAATAGGGATAGGACTCGGGAAGTAGGGATGTCCAGATCCGATCACATGATCGGAAATCGGGCCCGATCATGTGGTTTCAGACTCGATCGGAATCGGACATTACCTCCCGATCAGGACTCGGATATATATGTATTAGGGGTGCAACGGTTCTCCACTTACGCACTTGCACTGCGGTCCATCTCGAATGACGACGCATCTATTGGTTAATATGGTTTGTTTAAAATAGCAACGTGGAATACAGACAGAGTTCAGATAATGTATGTTTCAGTTGATGGATGCACAAAACGTTACAACAACGATAATCAGAAAGCGTGGACAAAACAGTCACTCTTTGTAAACTGTTAACTGCGAGTGCCGTCTGCTCTAATGTCCAGTCATTTACGCCGTCATCACCCGGGTGTTGACACACGTTGCTGTCTGTATTTAAACTAACTCTTTTAAGCCTTGCTGATTTAAACCTTAAAGAACAAGACGCGAAAGAGAACTCGCGCGCGCTGTGAGAAGATTTGTGTGCGCTCATCCGAAGCGCGCACACGCTTATTCCAGTCAGCGCGCAAATACTGAGTTCTCTTTCAAGTCTTGCGCTTCAGCGGACAAATTCATACAAAAATTATGTCAACATGCCCGTCCTAGTGAGTATCCTAGCAAACATAGTCGGTTATGTCTTAAGTGAACGTATATTAGTCGAGAAAGACAGCGCATGTGGAACAGTATATGTAGTGGATCGTGCATGTCTTAAAGGGAGAAAAACTATTCCTGCTGCCTGTATTTAATGTTAAATCAAACAACAAACAACAAAGAAATCACTCACTGCTCTTGACTGAATAGTTTTTGTAACTTCAATAATGATTAATCTTTATTTATTTTATACAGTAAAGATAATATGCAGTAATATTTTATATTTGATTACTATTTGAAAACCGAATACCTGAAAAACCTGAAAAGCATCCTGGATCTGTTTTTTCGCTCTTCTTTATTCTTTTTTATGTAGGCTATTAAGTATCGGATCGGGACTCGGTATCGGCAGATACTCAAAATCAAATGACTCGGACTCGGACTCGAGGGCAAAAAAACGTGATCGGGACATCCCTATCGCGAAGAAATCATGTTCATGGATTCGATTATTAACATTACTATAGTATGAAGCAGAGCAGGACCGAGTGTTGTGGGAGCTGAACGAGGTTGCTGGAGCGATTGAGCAACATACGCCTCACGAGCAGCTAAACTTTTATTATGCCACAGTCGCCGACGCTGCTTCTGCTTTTCCAGTCATGAGTATGAGGTAACGCAGCTCTGTTTATCATATTAGATACATTTGAGTGTGTAGAAAATTATGTTATAATGTTACTCTATGCGTTCGCTCGGTAGCTGCTGTGAGACACTTGTTTGAGACACACTTCAGTAAGCTATAGATCGATTTTAGAATATCATATTAAATACTGGATGGCTTGTGTTGAAAAATGGCATGCAATTCATTTTAAAACATATTGTATGATGGAGAAAATTCTGTATTACTGTTACTAAAAATAAAGCTGCTTCTGATTATGCTATGTTAGCTATTTAACAAAATAGTGTTTTTCTCTGAGGCATGGTAAAGCATGGTACTCGCAAAAAATCAAGAAAATTTGATTTAAACAATAAGACTAAACATGTTGAGCTATATAACAACAGTTAGTTTTCTGTCTATAAATATAGCAAAACAGTTGTTCCCTTGTCTATTAAAACATGTAATATATTAAAGCATCTTTGGTTCCATGGTTTTTACAAAATCAAACCGGAAAACGAGGGTAACGCGGGTATGACGCAATTGACTCCTCACACGTCCCGGAGCCTTGGTTAAAATTGCAATTTTCTCACGATTTACAAATAGTTGCAAACATTTGGGATATTGTAAGTGCTCAAGTGAACAAAATATATAACACTGGCCTAGTGGTTTTTGGATATTTTACTGCAAAACTCATTACATATTGCACCTTTAATTCATCCTATCATTTTCATTAATTTCACTTATCAATGTCTTAAAAAGACAAAAAAATGTGTTAGTTCTTTGAACAACAGACAAAATACTTTTTGACTCTAAAACACCTACTCATGCTGGATCCAATAATTGTAGCTGGACTCGTAGAGGAAAAGGTATTTGATATAGTGCTGTCATCTGAAAACAGGGAATTTTAAGAGATTAGTGAAATAATATTGATTATATATATATATATAATTTTTAAAAATATATATACAAATATTACAGAAAAAGTAGTACCTGTGCAGTACCCTGAACAAAAGTATAAAGGTAGCCTTACAAGTTCATAGACATAGTAATCGCCGGGGCAAGCTTTGACTCTGATGGGTTTTGATTTGAAATCACAGCAGCCATTCCATGTGTTTCCACAGACCTCCCTGATCACCACTCCTTCCTCTATCTGAGGGTGAGGACCACTGAGCGTCAGACTAATGTCTGCGTTACAGCTGCCTCCTCCAACACAGCTCTCTGGCATTCTGATGTTCATTCCATTGTAGAAAAGTCTGTACCAGCCATTCCAAGAGAAGTGTTCATCACAAATCCACAATCCACTTTCATTTGTGGCTCTCCAGGGACGATCCAGAGATTTATAGTCGTAACAAGGATCATTACTGGTGTTGTTGAAAGCAACTGTTAAAGAGAAACAGGCTGTTAGTGAAATCATGTTTTATAGTATTGTACACCTACATTATAAAATATTATTATAAAAGTACATAATGTTGATGCATGTCTAGTCTAACTGGTTAAAATATCCATGATAAACAAAAACTTCAACATTGAATTTTCAATACATTTATATATGTACAAGCTGTACCACAGTATTAATCTTTATTGGGAATAATAAATGTAATTATACAAAACACACAAATTAGAAATGTACCTGCACAGTATGTAGGCCTAGGGATTGACACATTGGGTTTGACGAGTTTATAGACGTAAAAATCTCCTGGACAGGCTTTGACTTCAATGGAGGTGGATATATAGGAGCCACATTGGTGGGAGTTCCACCACCAGTACCACAACCACACCGACAAAGTTCCCAAGACGTCACGGGTCACCACCCCATCCTCAAGACTTGGATGAGAACCATTGAGATACAGTCCAACATCACCACCACATCCTGAGAAACTCGCACACCACTCAGACATTTGAGCAGTTTCTCCATTCAAATACAACCGATACCAGCCACTCCATTCAACATAAATGTCATTCTGGCCATAGTAATAGTTACTCTCACGCAAGTCTCTCCATTGATCATCAAGAATATTGTAACCAAAGCATGGGTCAGAGCTGGGAGTTGTGGCTTTTAAGAGAAGAGTGTCAAGAGAAGAAAAGAGACAGCAAAGGAAGGGGGTTTTACTTTACAGATATAGTCACAAAATACAAGCTCTAAGTCTTATTAACTGTAATTGTGTTTGCCTTTCTCTTCTGCTAAATTCCCCATGTTTATATGCCACTCAGGTCACAGTGAAATAAAATGAATGTGAATGTGCAAATAAAAAAAGATTCAGAAGATTCGGTGATCACATTGGCATTAAGGTCTGAGCACACAAAACTGGTGAAAACTGAGTCTTTTATTTTCTGAAAGTAGAAAATAATTTAAAGCTAAATGTCACAATGTTAAAGTTTTTAATTTTTTTCAGTAATTAGTTGTTTAAGACTGTTAAAAAGGCTTCCTTTTGTTATGATTTCCTTAATAAAGTTTCCATAATCATTATGTAAACTTTATTAAGGAAATCATAACAAAAGGAAGCCTTTTTAACAGTCTTAAACAACTAATTACTGAAAAAAATTAAAAACTTTAACATTGTGACATGTTACTTTTTAAGGGTCATTAAATGTGTGGATGGTGGTTTGCACATTTCACATTGTTTTTTTTTTAGGTTTTTTTTTGGGGGGGGGGGATAATCAAACCACTTGCATTATACAGATCTGCTTATACATTAAATCAAAAAATGGGTCAGTACAGGACAACTTGCAATGGTCTGTGGCATGATGAACACTGGATAATTAAGATATAAACATATACACAGGTGAATGCAGATATGTTTACCTGCACAGTAGACCCCATGGCAGAAATTTGGGCTAACAAACTCATAGACATAGTAATTTCCTGGGCAGGCTTTAACTTTAATGGGATTAGATTGGAAAAAGCAGCAGTCATTGTTCCAGTGACCGCAGACCCCTCGGGTGACCACTCCATCCTCGACTCGTGGATGTGAACCATTCAGCCACAGTGGGGCATGAGTACTACACCTAAACCGATCAACACATGTGTCTGGCATCTGACCGCTCTGGCCAGCAATGAAGAGACGATACCAGCCGTCCCAGTTGACAGAAGCATCACACATTATAGAGGAGGAATGTTGAGTGTTAGTGGATCGCCAAGGATTATCCAGCACAGTGTAGTTGTAGCAAGGGTCAAAAGGAATAGCCTCTGTTGTGGAAACATTAAGAATATAAAGGTTAAACTTTAATTCAACAGCCAACTTTAGACATTCTACTAACTACAAGTAACTTTGTAACTACATGTCAACTACCAGTACAGTATAGACTGTATTTTTAATATCTGCCATCACTTTATATATTGTCTGCTGGGAGACCATCAAAATAAAATGTAACCTTAATTTACCTACAAGTGGAACTTTTTCTCTACTTACATTATCTAGTTGAGCTCCCCAGGACAATTTGAATTTAAACATAGCCAAAAACAATTTGTAAACTAGAGCATCTCCTTTCATAACAAAACATTACTGGAGCATAGCTATATATGTATAAACCCCGAAAATAAATGTAATGAAAAAGGTGTACATAAAATATTTCTAAAATGTTAGTAAAAACTTTACCTGGGGTTGTAACATGCTCAGTAATGGATTCTGTGGGTGAAATTGTCACTGTGGTTTTAGATGTTGTTGTAGATGCAGACGGTGTGTTGAGGTTTGTAACATCTGTTATAAGTAAAAAATAATATTTTTTAATTAAATGTCAATAGTTTCCAAATGACCAATCCATATCAGGAAATCTACCTGCACAGTAAGATGCACACAATAGTGGCTTGACAAACTCATACACATAATAGTTTCCTGGACAGGCTTTGACTTGTATGGGATGAGATCTGTAACCACAGCAGTCACTCCAAGTGGAACTGCACACTTGCCGGGTGACCACTCCATCTTCTGGCTGTGGGTGAGGACCGTTGAGCCACAGTGGGTTAGAAGTGCCACACATGCTGCTATTAACACATGACTCTGGCATCTGGACGCTCTGACCGTTGTAGAACAGCCTGTACCAGCCATTCCAGTTGACATTATAATCGCACATATAATTGATGTAATTGAAAGAAGTGTTGGTGGCTCTCCAAGGCTCATCCAGACTGGTGTAGTTGTAGCAGGGATCAGTATTTGGAGTTTTGAATGAAACTAAAATGGAAATACAAATAGTGAATTACATGTATTGTGGATTAAATAAATATAAGATATAATGATTAAACCCATTTATCATTTACATGTCTGCCTATTGTGATTTATGAAAGGTGACTATAATTCATGATATTTAAGTTATGAAAAAGAATCACTGTACCTGCACAATATACAGGCACTGGGATCGATGGCTTTGGCTTTATTAGTTTGTACACATAGTAATTTCCAGAACAAGCTTTGACTTGGATTGGGTCAGATCTGTAGGAACTGCACTGGCCATTAACAGAGCCGTAGACGTCACGAGAAACAACTCCATCCTCTAGCTGAGGATGAGAGCCATCGAGCCACAGAGAGCTAAAACCTCCACATGACATTGAACTGAAACACCACTCAGGCATCTGAGCACTCGATCCATTAATGAAGAGACGATACCAGCCATCCCATTCAACTAGAGTGTCATCATGTCCAGATATATATCCATACATATACCAGTAATTGAGTGTGTTTCTCCAGTAGTTGTCGAGAATGTTGTAGCTGTAGCATGGGTCATAATCTGAGTTTATGGCAGGTGTTAAGAACCAAAAGAAAAAAAAAAGTTATATTTCAACAAGAATGGAATAAGCAATCTATGCTTCTTTGTTTTACATCTTTGTCTCAAACGCCCCAATATATTTATATATAATTAACCAATATATAATTTATAATCGTGTCAGGGTATCTCTCCTAAACCACCACCAGTGTGCAGCATCCACTTAGACAAACGGTGAACAGTGCCAGTGCGCTCACCACACACCAGCTGTAGGTGGAGAAGTGAGAGAGTGATAGAGCCAATTCAGAGGATGGGGATTATTAAGAGGCCATGATTGGTAAAGGCCAATGGAGGGATTTTGGCCAGGACACTGGGGTTACACCCCTACTCTTTACCAGATGTGCCATGGGATTTTTAATGACCACAGAGAGTCAGGTCCTCGTTCTTGGCCAACATAGCCTTCAATGTGGACCTTCATTCTCACAGGTAAAAACTAAGTAATTCATTATTCACTGAAAACATACCACTACACCCTACAAAGCAAAATCTCCAGAGTTAAATCATCTCTGCTCAGAGTACATATGGTCCCTCTCTTAATAGTGTTAAAATAACAGTGAAGCAGAGTTATAGTTAATGAGATAATTAAGTGATTAATTAAGTGATGATTGTGCATTAGTGATGAACACCTGCTGTTAACAAGCAGAATCAATGAAGAGAAACACAAGAACTACAACTGACTTCAGTTACAGCCTTATTAATTGCTTTATTATCTCATTAACTTTAACTCTGCTTCAGTGTTATTTTAACACTATATAGAGGGACCATATGTACTCTGAGCAGAGTTGATTTAACTCTGGGGATTTCACTGTGTAAACATTTAAATCGCAAAGGCAGTCATTGTAGTACATATCACTTAATGCCTTGAAGAATATGCTTTCTTTTGTTTCATGACCCTTTAAGCAGGGCATGTTTTCACAGTAAAAACTTACTTAAGGTAATGCTGAATCCAGGAATGGTAGCCGGACTTGTAGTAGGAACCAGAGATATTGTGCTGGCATCTAAAATGTTTTAAATGAAATTTAAAAACACCATAATAATAATAATAATAATAAATGTGTATATGTGTGTGTGTGTGTGTGTGTGTGTGTGTGTGTGTGTGTGTGTGTGTGTGTGTGTGTGTGTGTGTGTGTGTGTGTGTGTGTGTGTGGATATTACCTGTACAATATCCTGAGCACCGGTATTTTGTATTGACACGTTCATAGACATAGTAATCGCCGGGGCAAGCTTTGACTCTGATGGGTTTTGATTTGAAATCACAGCAGCCATTCCATGTGTTTCCACAGACCTCCCTGATCACCACTCCTTCCTCTATCTGAGGGTGAGGACCACTGAGCGTCAGACTGATGTCTGCGTTACAGCTGCCTCCTCCAACACAGCTCTCTGGCATTCTGATGTTCATTCCATTGTAGAAAAGTCTGTACCAGCCATTCCAAGAGAAGTGTTCATCACAAATCCACAATCCACTTTCATTTGTGGCTCTCCAGGGACGATCCAGAGATTTATAGTCGTAACAAGGATCATCGATGATGCTGTTGAAAGCAACTGTTAAAGAAAAAAAAGGTTGTTACAGACATCATTTTTGAAACGTTAAAACTGCTGACGTTTCATGGCTTTGCTTCTTTATTCTAACTGGTAAAACAACAAAGATTATGTATATTAATATTAATCTTTTATAATCTTTTATAGATAGAAGAATCATACAAAACACACAAGCACCTGTACAGTACATAGGCCGAGGAATTGACACATCGGGTTTGACAAGTTTGTAGACGTAATAATCTCCTGCACAGGCTTTGACTTGGATGGAGGTGGATCTATAGTAGTCACATTGGTGGGAACCCCCCCACCACGGACTTCCCAAGACTTCACGGGTCACCACCCCATCCTCAAGTCGTGGATGAGAACCATTGAGATACAGTCCAACATCACCACCACATCCTGAGAAACTCACACACCACTCAGACATCTGAGCACTTGTACCATTCAAATACAGCCGATACCAGCCACTCCATTCAACAAGAGTGTCATCATATCCATATTGGCCGGAGAAATTGAGCAAGTCTCTCCAGTGTTCATCAAGAACATTATAATTAGAGCATGGGTCAGCACTGGGAGTTGTGGCTTCTAAGAAAATAGATTCAAAATATAAAGTGACAGTAAAATGAGGGTGTTTAGCTTGTGTCATATTGTTTAAATAGAACTGTTTTTGAACTGACAATTTTATTTGCCATTGATGTGACAAAAAAACAACAGACAGAAAGGAATGGTATAATCAGATTTCTATAAATAATCGATAAATTAAGTGTCAGTGTTAGTTCAGGCAGGCCCTCGTAGTCAAGCTCCGTTATCAGCTGATTCGCAAATTCCAACCCCACCCATATCAGCTGATCCAATTTCTATGGACTCCATTGGCAACTCTAAAATAAGGCGCATTACTTAAACGCAGCTTCCGTCTCTCTGCCTGCTTGGCTGCTTCCACTGCACCCTGCTTGCAACCCACCTCCTCCCCAGCTCCTCCTTAAACTTGTGTATAACTTAATCAGTGTCATTCTGTTGTCATTGATGCATGCTCTGTTCTCAATGGGGGGATTTTCTGCTGCTCTCCCAGTTAAAAAATGGGAGGTTGTCCCCAGAAGCTGCTGCTGTTCCCGGTCTTGGCTTTCATGGAGCTCACGAAAGGACGGGGAATTTAGAACAGAGCCATGCCGCCAAATTGTAACTTCAGCAAAATATGCCAATAAAAAATTTACTAAATTTTGTCTTTTGTAATTTTTGACTTACGTGGTCCTGACTGAAATAACAGAATAATGGTTTGACAAATAGTCATGTTCCTCCTTTTCCATGATACAGATCTGACAATACATTTAATATAAAAAATAAAGAAAAATGTGTCAACAAAGGACACAGAACATAACATTACCAGTTGTGGTGGTCTGTGGTGTGACAGTTAAATAGTTGGTATCATTCCTCACATCTGAAAAGTTTTGGATGAATATTAGAAAATGACATTAAAAAATTCACTTACATATGCAAGGGTGAATGTAAATGCATTTACCTGCGCAGTATGCCACATTGCAGAACACTGGGTTGATGAACTCATATACATAGTAATTGCCAGGGCAGGCTTTCACTTTCATTGGATTAAATTCATAATTGCAACAGTGATTGTTCCAGTGGCCGCAGACATGTCGGGTGACCACCCCATCCTCGACTCTTGGGTGTTGACCATTTAGCCACAATGGAGCAACAGTGCCACAGCTCAACTCTTTAACACATGTTTCTGGCATCTGAGCATTTTGACCCTGAATGAAAAGACGATACCAGCCAACAAAACTGACATAAGCATCACAATTGTATGAATCGTGATTGTTGGTTGCTCTCCAAGGTTCATCCAGGGCTGTGTAGTTGTAGCAGGGGTCAATGCGGACAGCCTCTGTTACAAAAACAACAAAGAATCAAAGAATACTGCACTACTGTGTGCATAATTGTATCTGCAGGTCTGCAAATGAACTAGTTGCTTTGCATTTGAAAATGTCAAACACTGTTTTATCTACAGTCTTAACCTACAGACACAAACACACCCCTGCTAAATGACCCAGATTTTCATGATATCCCATCAAAATATCCACAGTCACTAGAGGGCATAGTACATTACCAGCCAAGGCTGTCTCTGGAGTGACAGTAGGATTGTTGATGCTAATGTTCCTAACATCTGCAAAACAATTAAATAAACATTAATTAATTAACACATACAAATATTACATATGTACAAAGGGTTAATGTATTCACCTCCACAGTGCATGCCAAAAACACAGAGACTGTATCATAAATGTTGGCTACATTACATAAACCTACATGGGTAAATGCAAAAAAATGCTTACCTGCGCAGTAGGTCCCATAGCAGAAATTTGGGCTAACAAACTCATAGACGTAGTAATTTCCTGGGCAAGCTTTCACATTAATAGGATTAGACTGGAAAAAGCAGCAGTTACTAATCCAGTGACCGCAGACTCCTCGGGTGACCACTCCATCCTCGACTCGTGGATGTAGACCATTTAGCCACAGTGGGGCATGAGTGCCACAGCTTAGCTTTTCAACACATGTGTCTGGCATCTGAACGCTCTGGCCGTGAATGAAGAGACGATACCAGCCGACCCAGCTGACAGAATTGTCACACATCAAATTGAAGGTATATCGATTGTCCGTTGCTCTCCAAGGATTGTCCAGCACAGTGTAGCTATAGCAGGGGTCAAAATTGAGGGCTGTGGATAAAAGTAAAAAAAATAAATAAATAAATAATTGAAATTACTATATAAAAACTTGTGGCATGGATCCTTACAGAAAAAACACATGAATTTCACATGTTTTCTACATGTGATCCCATGGGTTTCACATGGAAATTTTACACGTGTTTCATTATGTGATTCGTTACAAATCCACACATGCAAAACACGTGAGCCACATGTTTCACATGCTTTTAACATGTTTTCACATGTTAAATTTCACATTTACAAAATCCAATGTGAAAATTCATGTGGTTTATCTGCAAGGGGAACCTCAATCTACCTCTTTTTTCCAGACTGACCGCATGAGTTTTAAGTTATACACAGAGAGCTTACACATTGTAGAGCTTCTCTTCATTTAGAAAAGACAAAACAATTGAGTAGCCAATGAGGTTTTGCGTGATGGTGGTAATAACTTTACACTAATGCTTCTTTAACATTTAAATTATAGGAAACTTTCAGCAAAAATGATGCAACATTACAGTCAAGTCATGTCTTGTGTAGATCCATTGTTCAATTATTCAAATAAGCCAACTAGAGTTTACATTTCACTGTACCTCAGCACCATACTGTATATATTTTACATACAGGTAGGCTATAGGCTATTTTGAAGTAGCCTAAATTATTTAACAAGAACATATATGACCTCACAAAATTCTAGGGCTTTAAAACACTGACAAACTTTTAAAAAGTTTTTAGTTTTTAGTCAACTCCTCTGAGAGAAATAGGATTTAATACATTCATCTGATTTTCATAATCAGCTTTGCAAATCGTATAGTGGCAGTAGTGATCTTCATTTTACATAATTAAAATGATGAATTACATAATGCAACTCTTTGTTGTATGTTCGGGGAATAGTTTGTGATTATGAAAAATAAAACGTAAAAATACAAAGGTAATAATAAGTATAACAATACTCCCGGCAAAGTTTGGGGAAGATTAGATTATGGTTTTGAAAATTAAACCTAAAATAATATAGAAATAATTAGACCCTATAACATTTGTAGTATCACACAAAATTCCCCCTTCAATGTTTTCGGAAAAACTATATATAAACGTTATAAATTACAAATATACATTGCAATAAAGTACAATATCTTACCTGGGACACTGACAGTCTCAGTTGTAGATGATGTTGTAGATGCAGATGGGACGTTAAGGCTTGTGACATCTGTTACCAGGCACATTTTTTACATTAAAGACCATATTTTTCAAACAGAATATAAAAAATGCAAATAATAAAAATATGTTTACCTGCACAGTAAGATGCACACAATAGTGGCTTGACAAACTCATACACATAATAGTTTCCTGGACAGGCTTTGACTTGTATGGGATGAGATCTGTAACCACAGCAGTCACTCCTTGTGGAACTGCACACTTGCCGGGTGACCACTCCATCTTCTGGCTGTGGGTGAGGACCGTTGAGCCACAGTGGGTTAGAAGTGCCACACATGCTGCTATTAACACATGACTCTGGCATCTGGACGCTCTGACCGTTGTAGAACAGCCTGTACCAGCCATTCCAGTTGACATTATAATCGCACATATTACTGATGTAAGAATTGTCCGTGGCTCTCCAAGGCTCATCCAGACTGGTGTAGTTGTAGCAGGGATCAGTATTTGGAGTGTTGAATGTAACTAAAGTGAAAACATAAAGAGTGCATTATATGTATTGTGGATTAAATGAGTCCAAAACTACACGATTAATACCATTTAGCATTAAGAAGTCTGTAAATGCAGTTGTCACATGAAAGGGGACAATATAATTCATGGTATGAAAGGCATGAAGGAGAAATGACTGTACCTGCACAATATACAGGCACTGGGATCGATGGCTTTGGCTTTATTAGTTTGTAGACATAGTAATTTCCAGAACAAGCTTTGACTTGGATTGGGTCAGATCTGTAGGAACTGCACTGGCCATTAACAGAGCCGTAGACGTCACGAGTAACAACTCCATCTTCTAGCTGAGGATGAGAGCCATCGAGCCACAGAGAACTAAAACCTCCACATGACATTGAACTGAAACACCACTCAGGCATCTGAGCACTCGATCCATTAATGTAGAGACGATACCAGCCATCCCATTCAACTAGAGTGTCATCATGTCCAGATATATATCCATACATAAACCAGTAATTGAGTGTGTTTCTCCAGTAGTTGTCGAGAATGTTGTAGCTGTAGCATGGGTCATAATCGGTGTTGATGGCAGCTGATGAAACCAAAACAAATAAGTTATGTCATTTCATATCCTGACAGTTTTGTACCAGTGGGAGGTTCTTACACATGTATAGGCTGCAGGGGCGTTTCTAGCTTTTAAAAACATCAGGGGCTGTTTGCAATATTGTTCATTGGTAAACATAAATGTACAATTAATTATACATTGTTTATATCTCTCAATTCCCTTAATTCAGTTTTGCCTCATCCTTTCAGTCTTCAGTCATAGGCTATTCTCTCTGGCACACATTTAGTTAGTCCCAGGGCCGTACACAGGGTTTCATAATTACCAAGATCACAAAATAGTGTTTGGTAGGGGGGTTCGATGAGAAAATTTTGATTCCACTGGTGAGCATTTTAAGACGTTCAAAGGCCAAAAAAGGGAAAACAATAGCTTTAAAACCATGGCAGTATAGCATATATTTGTCATGCACAGCCCGATAACACATACTTTAACATGAGTATCAGCTTAAAGGAACACTCCACTTTTTTTGAAAATAGGCTCATTTTCCAACTCCCCTAGAGTTAAACAGTTGAGTTTTACCGTTTTCGAATCCACTCAGCCGATCTCCGGTTCTGGCGGTACCACTTTTAGCATAGCTTAGCATAGTTCATTGAATCTGATTAGACCGTTAGCATCGCGCTTAAAAATGACCAAAGAGTTTCGATATTTTTCCTATTTAAAATTTGACTCTTCTGTAGTTAAATCATGTACTAAGACCGACAGAAAATGAAAAGTTGCTATTTTCTAGGCTGATATGGCTAGGAACTATACTCTCATTCAGGCGTAATAATCAAGGAACTTTGCTGCCGTATCATGGCTGCAGCAGTGCAATGATATTACGCAGCGTCTCTCACATACGTCTCCATGGTTGCAAGGCACGTTCCCTGTGCAAGCAGGGGCTCACGGGCGCTGCGTAATATCATTGCACTGCTGCAGCCATGGAACGGCAGCAAAGTTCCTTGATTATTACGCCTGAATGAGAGTATAGTTCCTAGCCATATCAGCCTAGAAAATCGCAACTTTTCATTTTCTGTCGGTCTTAGTACACGATTTAACTACAGAAGAGTCAAGTTTTAAATAGGAAAAATATCAAAACTCTTTGGTCATTTTTAAGCGCGATGCTAACGGTCTAATCAGATTCAATGAACTATGCTAAGCTATGCTAAAAGTGGTACCGCCAGAACCGGAGATCGGCTGAATGGATTAGAAAACGGTAAAACTCAACTGTTTAACTCTAGGGGAGTTGGAAAATGAGCCTATTTTCAAAAAAAGTGGAGTGTTCCTTTAAATGTTGCAATGATCCACTATACACTCTAAAAAATGCTGGGTTAAAAACAACCCAAGTTGGGTTGAAAATGGACAAACCCAGCAATTGGGTTGTTTTAACCCAGTGGTTGGGTTAAATGTTTGCCCAACCTGCTGGGTAGTTTTTTTTAACCCAACTAATGATTAAATATGACTATATGACTGGCTTAAAATGAATCCAAAATAGGTGAGAAATTAAAAATCAGACACATAATTAGAGGCAACAATAATAATCAAAAGGTGTACATTTATTAATAAGCAATTTAATAAATGTTTATTGTTTATTATTCATTATCTTATTAATAAATGCTCATTTATTAAACATATTAATAAATGTTCATTTCCAGCATATTTTGGGTTCATTTTAAGCAAGCAATACAGTAATTTTTAAATACTAACATTTAACATTTAACCCAACCACTGGGTTAAAACAACCCAATTGCTGGGTTTGTCCATTTTCAACCCAACTTGGGTTGTTTTTAACCCAGCATTTTTTAGAGTGTACAGTCTGGAAATACAGAAGAGGATGTTTAATGCCTCTGATAGTTTAATTGAAGAGGTTTAATGCTACTGATAGTAGTGACATATCAGCATTCTTGGAAATATAATGACCAGTTGGTAACACTTTACAATAAGGTCCCAATAGGCAATGTTTGTTAATGTATTAAGTAACATTAGCAATAATTTTATTTAATTTACAATAGGCCTTATTTTGTTCATGTGAGCTCAGATCCATTAAATAATATTATCAGATACAACTTTTGATTTTAATAAAGCATTAGTAAATGTTGAAATCAACATCAATAAAGATTAACAAATGCTTTAGAAGTAGGCCTATTGTTCATGTTAATTAAAGAAATAGCTAATGTTAAATGGAATCTTATTGAAATGGTGGCGCCGTGGGTGGAAACATACAGATTCAAGGGGTGGTAAAATTATAATAAGATCCTCTTCCTACATCACAAGGGGGGCTCGTTTTTTACATGCTTGCAGAGAAAGGCTTGCTAAAACAAAGTTACATGGTTGTCCTTTTTTAACGTTTTCTGGTTTGGTATGCACCGGGGACCTGATTATAACACTTAAAGGGTTAGTTCACCCAAAAAAAAATTCTCTCATTAATTACTCACCCTCATGTCGTTCCATACAGAGCCCCAGACATGACATGCAGGAAAAAAACAGTAGGCTAAATTTTGTGCATGATTTACTATTTCGTTCCCTCGATTTATAAACCATGTGCACAATATGCTTATAAGTCTTTGGGATTTTTATGACTTTGAGGCCCATTCACACCAAGAACAATCACTATAATAATGATAACTATATTAGTGTTTATACTAACAGACAAAAATGTTCTTTATTTACTTTAAAGCAAATAACACTGTGAAAATAACCACAGCGCATACTTGAATGTGTTCTGATCAGCTGTCAGAGTTCATCAGCTGGGTGGGGAAAAAATGTACAGTATGAATAGTACAGAGTGGACCCAACCCTGCGTCAGTATTTTTATAGTTGTGAAATGAATACAGTTTTGGAACAAAATAAGGATGAGTAAATAATGACAATTTTTAGGTCATTTTTAGGTGAACTACTGTATCTTTTTAAGGCAGAACTTTAGTAGAAAATAAAAAGTGTCAAATTTCAAAATGCACAATTTATTATTTGATAGTATATGGCAACCTACACATGGTAAGGCTGGATCCAGTAATCATAGCTGGACTTGCAGTGGAAGCAGTCTGGGATACTGTGCTGATATCTAAAATGAGTGTAAAAAATTATGGCATTAGTGAAAATTAAAATTCACAAAACACATACATTATGAAAAGCTGAAGAAAAACACAGTACCAGTGCAGTATGCTGAACACCCATATTGCGGCTTCACAAGTTCATAGACAAAGTAATCTCCTGGGCAAGCTTTGACTCTGATGGGTGAGAATCGATCATCGCAGCAACCGTTCCAAAAACTCGCCCCACAGATCTCCCTGGTCACCACTCCATCCTCTATCCGAGGATGGGAACCGTTGAGCGACAGACTGATGTCCGTGTTACAGCTGCCTCCACTAACACAGCTCTCTGGCATTCGGATGTCCATTCCATTGTAGAAAAAACGGTACCAGCCGTTCCAGGAGAAAGAGTCATCACAAATCCACAATCCACTTTCATTTGTGGCTCTCCAGGGACGATCCAGGGATTCATAGTTGGAACAAGGATCAACACTGTTGCTGAAAGCAACTGCCATAAAGGGAAGGGTTAGTGAAAGAGCAACATGTGTAAATCCCTAGAATTTATCTGTGTTGAATGCTCAGTTAGACATTTTAATATTATATGCTTATATAGGCTATTGTTTTTAGCACTTAATTTTAACATTTACTCCCCTGATTCTGCCCTATGCAAAGCATGTTGGAAACTAAAAAAAAAAACAAAAAAAAAACATTGCCTATTAATTCAGTTAAATAATTCATTTGTGTTCGGATTAAGTATGAATTAAAGGGTTAGTTCACCCAAAAATTAAAATTCTGTCATTTATTACTTACCCTCATGCCGTTTCACACCCGTAAGACCTTCGTTCATCTTCAGAACACAAATTAAGATATTTTAGTTTAAATCCGATGGCTCAGTGAGGCCTCCATAGGGAGCAATGACACTTCCTCTCTCAAGATACATAAAGGTACTAAAAACATATTTAAATCGGTTCATGTGAGAATATTTTTGGTGCGCCAAAAAAAAACAACAAAATAACGACTTATTTAGAAATGGCCGATTTCAAAACAATGCTTCAGGAAGCATCGGAACATAAATGAATCAGTATCGAATCTGCTGTTCGGAGCGCCAAAGTCACGTGATTTCAGCCGTTGGCAGTTTGACGCGCGATCTGAATCATGATTCGATTTGCTGATTCAATTATGATCCGATGCTTCCTGAAGCCGTGTTTTGAAATCGGCCATCACTAAATAAGTCTTTTTTTTTTGTTTTTTTGGCACACAAAAAATATTCTCGTCGCTTTATAATATTAATATTGAACCACTGTACTCACATGAACCGATTTAAATATGTTTTTAGTACCTTTATGTATCTTGAGAGAGGAAGTGTCATTGCTCCCTATGGAGGCCTCACTGAGCCATCGGATTTCATCTAAAATATTTTAATTTATGTTCTGAAGATGAATGAAGGTCTTACGGGTGTGGAACGGCATGAGGGTAAGTAATAAATGACAGAATTTTCATTTTTGTGTGAACTAACCCTTTAAACTCAGAATGAAATTAAAATCTTCAGCAATTTTAATTAAGTAAATTGAACAATCATATTTTTTTTTCAGTTAGATTGATGGAAGAATATATTTACAAACAAAGTCATTTTTATTGTTCACTCACAGACATTACAATCTGGGGCCAGTTTGTAACACAGCCATATTATGTTAAGATTTAGCATGACTCAGTCAAAGGGCATTCAGTCTTTTCTGTATCAATTTAGGCCACATCTACATTTTTATGTAATCTATATTTTAAAAGTTTATGAACAGTCTTAAAGAAAAAAAAAAGATGTCTAACATGTAAGACTAGTCTTTCATGCTTGCAGGAAATGACTGCCACGCATAATTCTGTTTTTCTTTCTTTCAGGTTTAACCCTTTAGGGATATAGTGAGAGCCACAAGACTAATGATTAGGGGTGTAATGGCATAACGGTGTAATGACATTTCGGTATGTACAGTATTTGGTATTGAAGTCACGGTTCGATATGGGTTCGGTACAGCAGGGGGAGGAAACTAAACATAAAGTTGCTTCTTTTGATTAAACGGTGGTTTATTAAACAAATGGTGTCTCTCTATGCAAATAAATTCAATTATTTTCCTAATTATATATATATAAAAAAATCTAACGCTGCTAATGCTTTAAACTATTGGGAGCCTATAATATAACTATAATATTACAGGTTACAGAGCCCAAATTATTAAAGGTGCCCTAGAATCAGAATTTGAATTTTCCTCGGCATAGTTGAATAACAAGAGTTCAGTACATGGAAAAGACATACATTGAGTTTCAAACCCCATTGTTTCCTCCTTTTAATGTAAATCTCATTTGTTTAAAAGACTTCCGGAAAACACTCGGATCTCAACATAACACCGACTGTTACGTAACAGTCGGGATCATTAATATGTATGACCCCAATATTTGCATAATGCCAGCCCATTCGGCGCATTAGACAAGGAAAGGCAGTATTAACGGCTGGATCTGTGCACAGACAAGGTAAGCAAGCAAGAACAACAGCGAAAAATGGCAGATGGAGCAATAAGAACTGACATGATCCATGATAACATGATATTTAAATTGTCTTTCTAAATGTTTCATTAGCATGTTGCTAATATACTGTTAAATGAGGTTAAAGTTCATCGTTTCTTACTGTATTCACGGAGACAAGAGCCGTTGCTATTTTCATTTTTAAACATGTGCAGTCTGTATAATTCATAAACACAACTTCATTCTTTATAAATCTCTCCAACAGTGTGTAATGTTAGCTTTAGCCCGTTAGCCACAGAGCATAGCCTCAAACTAACACCGAATCAAACGTAACCATCTAAATAAATACTTTACTCACATAATTCGAAGCATGCATGCAGCATGCATGACGAACATCTTGTAAAGATCCATTTGAGAGTTATATTAGCTGTGTGAACTGTGTTTTTGCGATGTAAATATAGTTGAGAGCTTGTGTGGCAGAGGAAGCGCATCTCTTAAAGGGGCCGTGCTGAAAAAAAATCAGTGCATAGTTAATGATGCCCCAAAATAGGCAGTTAAAAAAAAATTAATTATAAAAAATGTATGGGGTATTTTGAGCTGAAACTTCACAGACACATTCAGGGGACACCTAGGACTTATATTACATCTTGTAAAAAAACAATCTAGGGCACCTTTAAATTCAGATGCTATTTATTTTTAGATATAATAATCAACACTAAAATAAAAAAAATGCACACAAGATTTTGCATTAACCTCTAAATTTAATTATACACTTGTTTTTCAATTATTTTTCTACTTCAATAATAATTCATTTTTGAATTTACAATCATTGATCATTTACACAGTTACTGTCATAACTTGTTTTCATGACAAATTTATTTAAACATATATTAAATAATTAAGTAAATATAATGAATATATAAGCTAATGTATGTATATATTAGTGAAATGCTCCCATCTAGGGTTCATTTCTCTAGTGAACAAACATGCTGTGGACACTAAATGACTTGCCTGAGGTAAATGTGAGATATACTCAAGTTGTTTTACTGACGTTTTTCCAGAGTTGAAATACTGGTTGAGAGAATACACTCTGCCAGCTCAGCTAGGTGAAACCCGAACTACGACGCAGATAAAAGGGTACAATGCATTAAAATGAAAGTGTCCTGTTGTCGATATAGGGGCGCAAATTTAGCAAATGCTCATATGGGTCATATTTCAGGGAAGTGACAAACAACCTATATGGTCGTATTAGGACTTGTTGGATATTTTATAATTTCTTTGATGTGTGCAGCTCATGAATGTTTCACATTCCTAAAACATTTTGTCAAAGAGGACATCTCGTAGGATTAGTAAGTTTGACGGATACACATTTTTGTTTGCAATGCAAATGTGAAAAAAGCTAAAACTGCAGCAAATTGTCAAAATGTTCAAAACACGTTTTACATTGTTTACAAAGTAAATGATTAAAAGAATGAAGGATAATTCAAGATGAAGTGCATTGCTATAAATCTCTTACCATTAATCAACAGGAGTAGTGATACACACAATGAGATTGGAAACCTCATTGTGGCAGACTGCTCCTGAAGACGTCAAAGTGATCTGTAAAATGAACAAAGTTTATACACACAAGTTAGGTTTTCATGTTTTATGGGGACGTTTCATAGACAATGATTTTTATTCTGTACAAACTGTATATTCTATCCCCTACTCCTAAATCCCCAAAACTTTATGCATTTTTAGATTTTCAAAAAACATCACTTAGTGTGATTTATAAGCTGTTTTCATTGGGACCAAAAAACTCTTTGTGGGGAAACTTTTTTCCAATAACGTAGGGTGTACCAGGACCACACACGTGCGTACACATACATGCACACAAACATTTGTTCACTATATAGTGATCTCAAATTTGGAAACTTAAGACAATTAAAAATGTGTAAATATCTTTGCCTTTTATAACAAAAAAAAAAAAAAGTAACCATCTATTTTAAAGAAAGCATAAGCACACCTTTCAATGAAAAATTTCCACAGAAAAAAAAAATGGTTAAGTTCTAAATATGACACAATACATATTTTGTTCAAAATGAGGACAAAAAGTCAAAGTTATAGAACATGTTCAGTTATTGTTATGAACCACACTTCTGGTTAATCTGGCCTGTGTGAACTTGAGGTGAACTGGTTCGATACATCGATAAAAAAAAAAAAAAAACAAGACCAGTTAGTTAATAATAAAACATTATTCTGAAGTATTTCAGAAAGGTCAAATTAGTTCTGAGGAAAATTTCGAATTTACAACTAGGAGCAACAGTATTTTAAAAAGTAGTATATATATATATATATATATACAGTATATATACTGTATAACACACTTTATATTAGTTGTCCTTAACAACTATGTACTTAAATCAAAAAATAAGTACAGTGTACTTATTGTGTTCATATTGTATTGCAAAACACTTTTGATATGGGTAAGGGAAGGGTGGGTTATGAGGTAATGGATTACAGGAATTAACTACAGCTGTAATTACATGCAGGTATTTTTTAAAATACAAGTGCAATGCAAAACATGCATGTATACTCTAAAAAATGCTGGGTTAAAAACAACCCAAGTTGGGTTGAAAATGGACAAACCCAGCGGTTGGGTTAAATGTTTGCCCAACCTGCTGGGTAGTTTTATTTAAACCAACTATTATTTAAAAATTGCTATATGGCTAGCTTAAAATGAACCCAAAATAGTTGGGAAATTAAAAACCAGATGCAATTAGAGGCAACAATAATAGACAAAAGGTGAATGTTTATTAATAAGCTTTAATATTTTATTATTATTATTTAATATTAATATTTAATTTAATAGTTTAATAGTTTATTTATATAAATGTATTAATAAGCAATTTAATAAATGTTTATTGTTTAATAATTATTCATTGAACATTAATAAATGTTCATTTCCAACATACTTTGGGTTAATTTTAATTAAGCAATACAGTAATTTTTAAACAATAGTTGAGTTAAATGGTTGGGCAAACATTTAACCCTACCGCTGGGTTAAAACAACCCAATTGCTGGGTTTGTCCATTTTCAACCCAACTTGGGTTGTTTTTAACCCAGCATTTTTTAGAGTGTAAGTTCATTGTATCAAATGATTCATTTAAATGTTAGTACATAGTAGTTAAGACTCCTAAAAGAACTAACATAAATGTTTTGCACAATAATCTAAATGACATTCTAAGCTGTTAATTTGTCATTTAGAAGATGCTTTTGCAAATGCTTTGTTGTGTACATTTATAAAAGCTGCAACTGTATTTCATTATTATAAAACAAATTAGTAAAATGTTCATGGGTAGGCATAATGAGCTAATATCACAAAATAATTGATATGCATAGATGGGATAAATGAAGAAGTAATTTCACCTGAGATGAAATGCTGCTGCTGCTGCAGAGTAAATCAGGGTGATTCTCTCTTTAACAGTTCAACCAGAGCACAATGGTGCTGAAAACTGCACGTCTCAATCTTACATATTATTGATAAATGTGGGAGGACTGTGATGGGAACCAAAAGTACTTTGTCAACAATGACCTTAAACCAGTTTTTCCATTTGTTTTAATGCATGGTATGTTTTGTGTCATGGTGTGTCTGCTATTTAATGGCTTTACTTCCTTGTATAGAGAGAAACTCTGTGTGTTATCTGTGTATTATTATTGTGTTTATTTTTTGATGAATGTTTGAAAGAATCCTAATGAAGAATTGCACACACACACACACACACACACACACAAAACTATGCATACTAACAAACAAATCTTTTACTCTACTACTCCTATACTGGGTATCAGTTTCTGCTTGTCTATTGCTGTTTTAAGGTAAATGAAAAGAAAGCCTCTTTCTACTTCTGACCTGGAGAAAACTGGTACCAGTTGCATCACAAGTCATCCTGCACGGGAAGAACAGCATTAGAAATGCCTTTGCTCATATTACAAAAATGTATTTAATTATGCATATTCATTATCCATTTTGCAAATAGGATTGCGCAAATGTTACTTAAAGCACAATCTCTAAGGTACAAAAAACTAATACTAATATGGACACACATGAACACGATGTTGACAAATGAGGTCCTGGGAGTTATTGATGAGCTTACAGCTTCGCATTAAGAACGTTAAATAGAAACAGAAAGCTTAAATGAGAAAAAAAATCTGACACATGTCCTATATGTATTTGCAAAATGGAAAAAGAACCCATTTGGACCAAGTATGATTAAGTTTGTCTCTTATTTCAAACTAACTCCTGGTCAAAAATGCTGCAAAGCAGCTTTCAACAGGTCGAGCAAGGTCTGATAAGGTTTACTTTTGGTTCTAATCTCTGTCCTGCTCCGTTTATCACTACTAAGATTTTGAGAAAAGACAATAAGATTTTCTTGATAAGAAACCAGTTTTAAATACAGTTTCATAAACAGACACAGAAGGTCAGTAAGATTTTTGTTTTGGAACGAAGTCTCTTATGTTCACCAAGGCTGCATTAATTTGATCAAAAATACAGTAAAACAGTAATATTGTGAATATTAATACAATTTAAATAGCCGTTTTCTATTTTAATACATTTTAAATTGTAACGTATTCTTGCAACAGGTAAAGCTGAATTTTCCGCATCATTACTCCAGTCTTCAGTGTCACATGATCCTTCAGAAATCTTTTTTTTTTTTTTTTTGCAGCATTTAAAATCTTTGTTAATGTTATTTCATAAAAATGCACTTTTTAATTGTTCATTTTAACTAATGTCAACAAATGAAACCTTACTTTAAAGTGTTAATATAATGGAGTAATTATATTAGTTATATTATATTAATATAGTGTTAATATCCTGCAAAGAGTTGAACTGTAGTGAGAATAGTGCCTCTTTTTTTCGTAATATTTAGGATTTCTCACTGTGATCTTTTTTCTTGCTCATATTTCATAAAACCTGTGAAAGCATCTTGCGGTCTCATTGTCAGACAGGTGATGCTGGTGTTTCCTGCTGACATCTTACACCTCAAAGGCTCCACTTGAACAAGTTTTGAATGGCAAAACGAAGTTAAATTTTCAACATATACTTTAAGACATGTGATATTCATTCTGTACATAATATTAGTTCTCGGATAACAGCACTGTTTGACATATGATGTGAGACAGGCTTTGTTGTGATGTCTGTTTTGGTTTGAAGAAAATTGTTTTTAAAATGTACCCGATAGTGATGGTGGCACTGTAATGTTTGCATTCTGTATTGTTCTTGGTCTTGTTGGATATTGTACATTCTTGCTGTCAGTGGCATGAGTTGACAAAGCTGCCCTCACTTACCCTTTCATTTGCACAGAACCAAAAACAAAATCCAACATCACCTACATACTAAAAATTTGTCTTTTGCTGCATTGAAAGCATTAGTTTTGGTTACAATTTATCCTAGGTGTTTTGAACTACTATGTACTTACATAAAATATCTTCAAGATTTCTGATAATCATTGGTTCTCCTCGCCCCAAAACACGGTGCGACTCTTTAGGGCACATTAATTTTTATACTAAATATTTACAGCACTTTTGTGCTGGTCTGGGTATTCAAGGGAAACTGGCAAAAGAGTCATTGGGATTGTGTAACCAGAAAGAACTGCAGTGTTGTGTGAGTCTCTAGAGCTCGGCCTCTAAAACATTCATACACATCTGTGAGTGATAATATGTATTTATATGTAATATAATATGTATTTATCATATATGAATAACCCTACATCCTCTGACTAAAATTAGAACTAACGAGTTTGTTTGTGACCGTGAGATCCTGACCGAGCGGCATGAGTCTCTGTGCAACATTGGGTCTCTAATTAATGAATAATTGAAGAGTAAGAGAATACTAGAATATTCAAATGTCCAATTAAAACAGAACTAAGTTAATAATGAGTCAGATTAAGTCAGATTAGGCATGAATCAAATTGAATCTAATACATTTAGTGAACATTTCATGTTCATGTTGTTTAACATGTTCACCTGGAACATTCCAATCAATTAAATCAGGTTTGAGGAACAAATTTACAGAATATATGCCGACAGACAAGACAGAACAAGTTACTTTTGGTATGAAAAAACGTCGTGACAGATCACTGTAGCGCCTCAGTTCAAGCAGCACGTGAACCAATCATCTCTTCCAACTAGTTAAAACACTAACATGAATGGACATCAGAAGGTATGTTGTTTAAACTGTGGAATGTCAATATGCAACATTTTTCAAGTTCAAGTCTACCCATGTTAATCTACTAATTCTCCTATCTGGTTTGTTTGCCTGACAAAATGGCAGATTTGGCTATATGATTGCCTGTCAATCAATCTCCCGGCGAAGGGTGAATTGTACAATAAATCAGACACAATGACACAGCAAATGAAAAATATGTAACCAAAATCAAAGAGCAAAGTATATGAACAATCAGTTTATTATCTCATTATTATATGCTTTATCATCTTCACAATAGTAATTAGACTGTTCGATTTATAAAATGACCATTCTATCAGTGTACTATATTACTATAAACTATTTTAAAGGTTGTGGTTTTATACAAGAAACACCCAGGTCACATACTGTATATAGAAAGAAATCTTGTAACAGCATGGCATCAGTACCACAATAATTAAGAAAGAGATTAGACTAGATTTGTAAAAGATGGTGATTCTTAGTGGAAATATTCTAGAAGAATATCAGGACACTCATCAGAGATATAAGTGATATAGTCAGAGAACCACAAAGCCATGGAGCCCTGGATACTTGCACTTGGCGTGGCACAGGCATATCTGTGAACAGAGATTACACAGCAGTCAGTTGATTGGGCAAACAGTGCTGATGTTTGATTTAATAGCACTGGGAAACTTTTTACTGCATCATTCAGAGTATATGAGCGGTGCAGAACTACAACACTCTTGCTCATTTGATATTCAGATATACATGAACAATATATTTTTTTTCTTGTTTTGTAAGTCACCTTTGTTACTGTCAGACCACATCAATGGGCCCATGGATATGGAAGCACTGTCATGGAATTTCACAGATCTGCCCTCTCTCCGGTGGTGTTCAGAGTCACAATTCTAAAATACAGATGAAAAGACAACCAAGTTCTGTCAACCAAGGAATCAAGGTCAGCATGGCCTGGTCAGACCCTACTGGTAGATGATGTACTGTACAGCATCTTTCTCCATTGACAGCAGCTCAAATATATCTGTGTGTTTCGGTGTATTTTCTTTTTACTTAAGCTTGATAAATGTACTCATACCAACAACTATATCCATGTCCATAAGTACAATCTGAAAATACTTGTGAATTTGTACACTCACCACTGAGCAGTGATTGTCTGTCTGAAGGCAAAGGTGAATAGCGCAGTGCAGGTAAACCTTTGTGGAGTTTGCAGTGAAGATAAACATCTCAAAGGAGAAACGGCTGGATGTGGAAACACCATTCTGCAGCAAGTCCACTGTATTGTCATCTGGATTGGGACACCTGGGCATTTTGGAACAGTATAATAAAGATTTTACTGTATAATAATAAACAACAATTATTTACTAGGTTTACTAGATTTACTAGGATTAATTTTAAATAAATTTTTGGATTTCAAGATCTCAAGTAATTCTAAGGGCATTTTCACACCTGGCTTGTTTATTTCAGAGCCTGGTGCATTTTCTCCCTTTATTCATTTCATTTAGGCCAAGGGTGCCCATTCCTGTTCCTGGAGATCTACCTTCCTGCAAAGGCTGAATCCCAAATGGCACACTTCTATGCACTTTCAGGCTTGTGGACTTACAATGGCTGCCACATACGTGTGTCCGTTAAGTCCACGAGACCGTAGGGTGTCCCATTCATCATTTTAGGTTTCAGAAGGGTGCTCGCGAGCACCACCGTTGCGGCCGCTACGTGCCCTCGATGCGCACTTCAGCTGAGCCCGCAAGTCTGCGAGCCATGCAGAGGACTTTACCCGGCAGCATTACGTCATGAAAGCGTGGACTCAGAGGAAGACCGTGAGGGTTTAGGGTGGCATTTGGGACTGGGCCAAAGTTCAGTTCCAACCCTGATCAAACACAAGTGCTCCTGAAGATCTTAATTAGCTGGTTCAGTTAATACAGACAGGTGTGTTGGATCAGGGTTGGATCTGAACTCTGTAGGTAGGTGGATCTCCAGGAACAGGATTGGGCACCCCTGATTTAGGCATATATGAAGACAGCAACTGCGCTCAGATTAGGGATGCTCATTTCGGTTAAATTTCTGGACCGACAACCAACGCTCGTTATCCGATTATTAACCGTTAACTGATAAGATTATAATATTGTATAGCCTATATGATGATAATATGACATATATAGGCTATGACATTAAATAAAAAACACAATTGACGAGTGTCTGTGTCTTCCACTGGTTTATTTTAACATGCAAACAGCAGCATAGAACAGATAAACAACAGAACCTGGATTCACATTATCAAATTGTCACGCACCTGCAGCGTTTCTGATAACAGAAAAAAATATTTAAATAAAAGGCATAAAATAAATAGGCCTACACTAAATATTTTTCATTTTATTTTAGACATTTTTTCCGTCAAATAAAAATAGGCCTACCTCAAGGATTGTTATTGTTATGACCACGGACGGTGCACGTGTGCATACCGAACGCGTCTTTCTGCGCTCATGGGCAAAGGAGTTTCTTTGAAGGGCTCGCGCACGAGACTAAGCGGAATGCGGGAAATGAAGTATATGGCCCTAAATTGTAATGATCTGGAGCTCACGGTTCACATCGAGAGAAATGGGAACGCGGGGGCACCGCGATGCGACCGCAAAAGGCACTTTCACTTTCGTGATCAAAGTGCATGCACTGATAAGTTTTGTAAATGCAGTATTACAGTAGCTATACACATACCAATTAAACGCGCAGGTCTCTCTCGTGCGTCCTCCCCACTTTGTCGCCGGTCGAGGCAATAATTTTCGTTTCGCTTTTAGATATCTCTTTTATAGATGCCATCAATGCTTTTAACTCAAAACAGTCCATAAACTACAAATCCTTCAGTCAAGCCAGCTCGCGCGTCAATCTGAGAGATCAGCCTCTTACCTTAAAGTGTCAAATTTCTCGGTTTCTGAATGGACGGTTTTGCTTGATTGACAAACGCTAACGTTCGGCCACGATTTATATAGCATCAACCTGTCCTAAAACGTTAGCACGCTGTGATCGATTGCTCGGAGATCGTGTTTCTCTGTTCGAGAGCGCATTTCCTCTTCTTCACATCTGCAACTAACAGTTGATTATTTATGAACGAAAGCTCACAGAAACGTGAAAATTGTCTCATTTGAAAGAAAATATCCTAAGCTAAAAGATGATATATTGTGACTGATTGAAGCAGCCCTTATCAAAAGTGCGGGGGTTGATTTCTGTCTTTTCCTGTCCCCGTGCCAACGGCGCGCCTGACCCTTTCTATCGAAATGGTCAGTACTTCTTTTCGCTCGCTTCATTTTGCTTGTTGCTTAGCGAAATATGTCTGGCACGTGTGAAACGCCCCGCGAGTTAACAAATAAGCATATGTGTATACAAGGGCGTAGATTTGGTTTCAGCATTGGGGGGGTTGAACGTTGGTATGCGGTCTGTTATTATTATTATTTTTTTAATTAAAAAAAAATAATCTGTTTTGTGTGTAACGTTTATTGGATCATTTATTTCTTATCTATCTATCTATCTATCTATCTATCTATCTATCTATCTATCTATCTATCTATCTATCTATCATAACTTTATGAAATTTATGTATAATCATTCATCAAATTCTAACATAACTGTGATTCTAAAAAGAAAGAAATTATGTTAAATATTGAAACCGCCAGTAGGCGGCAGCGATTCGCTTTTTTTATTGAGTCAGTCACTTAAATCGTTCATTCAGCCAATTCGTTCAAAAGTCAGATTAATTTAGGAATAAAACAAACACCGATGTGAATACTTTTGTCATTGATAAATACAGACACTATTAAAACATGAACTAACAAAACAGACGGCTGTTTTGGTAACTGGTTGCAGTTACACTGTTAGTTATGGCTGAATTGCAATGGATTAACTAGCTAAAATATATGTGGAGTGTACTTAGCCATTACAACATTCTCATACCTCCTTCTCAGGACATGCTTTATTCGTTTTAACGTCTCTCTTTGACCAGCAGTTTAATATAGTCGGCTGGGCAGTGGTTCTCTTCATTTTTTGAGCTACCCGTACTAAAACAGTAGAGCGCCACTCGCGTTGTTTTGGTGAAAGAGCGACGCGCATTGGTTGGACGTTACCAATCGGTTCAATGGAGGGGGAGTGTTTTTTTCTGTAATTTATTATGACAAACTCATATTTGAATAGAAACGAAATTATTGCTTCAAAATAAATTAATTCTTAATATTTTTGATCTGATCTACTGTTATTTTTATGTTGAAATATTGGGGGGGTTGTAACTGAAGCATTTGAATATTGGGGGGGTTACATCCCCCCCACAAACTACGCCCCTGTGTGTATATATTGAATATTTTTCTTTAACCATGCAGCAAAAAAAAAAAAAAAAAAAAAAAAACGTTTAACTGATAGTATTAATCGGTTAAAATTCTTACTTTCGGTTAACGGTTAAACGGTCAATGTAAGCAGCTCAGATCCACACCAAAAAAATTGGTCTGGTATCACCTGAACGAGGAACTCTCACCCCACTGGAAATCGAACTCTAGAGCAGTTCACTTGTAGTGAGAAAGCAATCCGACCCAACCGACCAACAAACCAAGTTCATCATGGAAAATGCGTTTTTGGCGACCAGGGCGGGCGAGAGCCGTGAGGGAACGGCGCGAGGCCGGTGGCACGAGTGTTAATGAGCTTTCCTAGGAGGCGCACCGGCCTTGAGTCCCTCACGGAGGAGCTCCGGGAGCATAAAAGGAGGAGCGACTACAGTGAAGGACTGGATATTATTTTATGTTTTATTATGTTTGTGTGGCCGGCAGATGTCCGCGAGGGTCTGCCGGCATTACTTTCGTTTTGTTCTTTGTTTATTAAGTTTGTTGAAAGTTCGCCTCCTCCTTCCCACATCTACTAACCTCGTTACAGCGTTATAAAAAGCAGTAGTGATACTGTAGGTGAGCACATCGCAGATGAAAACCAAAGAGCGACTCTTCATTTCAAAATACTGTCAAATTGCTCTCCACTGAAACGGGTGTAATGCAAGAATGGCTTCATTCCCACTCGGCTACATTTGTGTACTCTAAACAATAAGAGGATAGTTTCACTCGCATGTGACTTTGGTATGCTTTGAAATGTTGCCTTACGTAAGCGAGCGAAAGCGAGCGAAACCAAGAAGAAACTGCAACATTGTAGCAAGTCTCTTTTTCTGAACAAAGCAATGATCTACAGGTCTCTTTGCTGGCATAATACAATTCATAAGGAAGACAAACAATCAAACTAAAATAATTGACTTGCCTGTCAATGATGAGTTCCCAGCGGATAGAGTAATGGGGATCATTCACAGGTGTAGCCCAACATGTGTCAATCACTGAAGCAAACTGACGGCTGTCGACTCCATCAACACGAACTTCCACAAAAATACGCTTGTTCAGCTCTACGTTCACACTCCCAGTGTAGGGGTGTGAGAATTCAGCATCCTGATAGGGAATCATCCTGACCTGATAGGTCCCTTGACCAGCAGGAAGGATCCTGTGCACAATGCTGTTGAAATAATTTTACACGAGATGTGTCAATTACAAATAAGGCTAATAAAGAAAATTAATAGTAAGTCAGTAAGTTATCTAAATTAAGTGCGTCTACCTCTCCAGAGGGTTGATGTCCATGGAGAGTGTTTGGGTTTGTGAGTACACACAGCTGAAAGGAAGCTTCAGAATTTTCTTCCTGCTGATGAGATGCCCAACTGTGTTTGGCTCTCCCACAATAACGTTCTCATAGATGAAGTGGGTGCCATTGGCCTGTTGGCACATATAATTTAAACATTTGTACATTAAGGGACAATTTTTGAAAGAATCATTTCGACCATTTGAGCACGTATATATTGATTCCTACCACAAGACTTGTACCGCAGATGTGGTCATTGTTGTCAAAACAGAACTCCACTCTGCCATTCCGGACTGTTCCTCTGCAGTTGGGATCATTGAGGTGTAAGATGTCAGAAGGAAAACCAGCCTCAAAGAGCTGACAGCGAGACAGAGACATGAAGCCAGAGCTGCTATCACAGGTTTGAATAAAATCTGAGAGAGAAAATAAAACATTCAAAAGAATGTCAGTGATAAAAAAATTATAATAATGTAATCAATGATGAACATATATTTGAAATGTGGTTGTGAAATAAGTCTAACCAAAGGAGTCACGCTGAGATCTGTGATGGTTGTCCTTGCAGAAACAGCCGTAAACACCATGTTTCTTTTCACAGCGTTCATCCGCAGTGCAGTTGAGCTGAGAACAGCGATCTCCTTCACCTAAGAGGAGAACCACAGGATTAATGACAATAGCTGGGTCGTTTTTCCTTTTTTGTTCAAAATTGTATTAAATACCTGAGGGAAGGCTTGATGTGGTGGTGGTCATGTTTGTGGTGGTCTCTTCTGTAAAGAAAAAAATACATTAACCTTTTTTTTTTTTTATTTACCATATTACATTCCAACTCTTGTGCTCTGTAGGCATATCAGTAATCATCCAGTGGCCTTGGAAGAGTGTTTTTCCTCTTCATTTTCTCCATGAAGGATTAAAAATATTCTTCATTAAAGAGTGATGAACCAAGCCAACCACCACAACCATTCCAGCATTACAAACTTTGATTTAAAGCTAAAAAAAAGAAAAAAAAAAAGAAGAAATGCACTACACTTCCATGAAGCATTGCGATGACAATTTAAAAAAACAGTAATGGTACAAAAACTATTGACTTCAAGTCACCGTTTGCCCTGATTTATTTGTTACGATCCTTTTTAATTTCTTGTTGTTACTATGGTTACCATTTACTTCTATTATAATAAACACACTGAAAAACCGAACCAAATACAAAATAAGAATTGTTTATTGCATATGATAGATACATTTTAATACATACACTTGCATGGATTTGGAAAAATGTAGTAATATGTCAAATAACAATGAATACATAGGAAAAAAAATTTATAATACAGAAGCAACATACATAATCAATTATTATTATACAATAGGCTGAAATACATCTTAACAAAATGCATGGAAACAATGTGTTCTATATAATCAATGTAAAAAAAAAAATGGAGTTGACATCTTGACTACACTAATTAAAAGTGCATCAAATATTTTTTTTGTATACTCAACTTTAAAACATTTATGTGTCTTAATCCACTTGTTGAGACTGGCGTCACCGTTCCGGGGTCCAAATGCTCCATCAGAGGCCATACTGTGCAATAAATGCATGGTAAACACTGTAAACATAGTATGTATAAAAATTAAGCTTTTATATGTATGCGTTTAAACATATAGTTAGTAGAATGTGTATTTGTATTTTTTGTCAACTTTACAAACCTCATAATGGAGAGCAGAATGAACCACAGAAGTGGTGGCAGGCATCGAGAAGTAGATGATGAGCTGAGCTTTTTTCGTGTGAGCAGCATGAGGATCTGAAGCGATGACAAAACTTTTCTCCTGCTGCTGCTTCTTCTTCTAATTATTAGGGCCCAACAGAAAGGGCGAAGGCCCTCTTGTTTTCTTTAAGATTCTTCTTCTTATTGTTATTATTATTTTTGTTCAAGGTTTCGAGAGCTTTTGGGGCCCTTCATCAGCCATCAGGGCCAGGCACAAGTTGTCATGGGGGGCTCCTTAGCGCACCCTTTTGTTGTATTTGACAGGCTCTGTAGCACACCCATTTTCACCTACAGTAACCAAACTTCATACACTTATAGATCTCATGAAGCCGAACAACTTTCATGCCCTAAGCAGAGCCGGTAAAAGCTCAAAATTACTTGAGGTTACAGTTTCCCTTGACTGATACACACACACACACAGGCCTGGAGGAGAATTTCCAGTGGGCCACGCATAAATTGGGCTGGCAGCACCACTTTGACATAAAAGGCAGTTTCACACAGGATGTAGAAAGCACAAGCCTCTAGTTCATTTTCAGTGAGAGAGATATGAAAAAATGAGGCAAATCAGAGGTGGTTCTAGTAGCGGTAATGCAATGCTCATACATCCGAAATCCCATTGTTTGCGCCTGTATAGCTCTTCGTAGCGGTTCTAAATATTATATTATTATTAATATATGGCATATATAAATATTAAGCATGCAGTAAGGTGAGCCACATGACTTCTCACCCCTATGTCCTCTCACGCACACACAACTTAAAAGTTACTGTGAAATCAAAATGGACAATTCTTTTTTTTTTTTTTTACAGAATGTTGCCATGTTTATTATAAATTATTTATCCGTGTACATAATCTTTAATCAAAAATGTTAACCTCCCCCCTCTGTCGAAACAACATCTCTTCATGACATGTCTCGGCGGAGGAGCTGTTTACATGACAAAGATGTACTAAAAACAGAAAGATTTTTCCTTTGTGTTTTCGCATACAGATGACAATGAAGTTAAACCACACCACTACACTGCTCACTTCAACAAGAAACAGTAAAATGGTGCTACCGTTCTGTCTCATGGTCCGGATGGAAACATGCCGGGGTCCAGATGCAGACCGCGGTCCGGCATTTGAATATCAGTGGTTAATAATTCATATGCAGTTTTTTGCACAATAAAATCTTTACTCTTTAAATTGTGTTCACTGAACTGTTTTGAAAGTAATATGTATAGTGATTGTGAACAACTTCATTATGTTGTTGACCTAATCAGAAAAAAACTTAATTACTTGAAGTATCTGCATGGAAATTGAAAGCATGCATTGCACTGGGCGATTTAATGTGATTAATTTAGATGTTTTTTTGTGGGCAGGTTCCGGGGGGTGGGGGGATAATTACGATGCATCATTATGTCTGTCAGCCATAGGCGATGGCATTGTCTATTGGCCCAACCCTACTTAATGGTTTAGAGTTTAACCCATTCATTGATATGTGCTTTTGCCTACATTACAGGATAAAAAAAAAAAATCTCTTATGCCTTATTTTTCTATCAGTTTTAATGACAAAATAAAGGCGTAGAACCAGTTCAACTGACAACATACATAATTAGTTTAATAATTAGGTTTATAAAAAAACCTTACGATAAATACTTCTGGACTTTGAGGTCATAGTGGCACCAGCTTGTTGCAATAAATGTGGCGTATGCATTTTTATCATAGTCCTTTTGTATTTACACAATTTAAAACATATTTCTCGCCATGCACAGGTTCCCTAAAGCCACTGGGGTTAACCTTAAGTATAATAATAACAATAACAACAACACTACTACTAATACTATTAATAATACTAACAACAACAACACTAATAACAAATGTACAAGGCTGTACATCTTACTGTGGCCTCAGATAACTTTTGGGCTCATCCAAATGCTGGCTTTTAAAAAAGACATCTTCCAGGAACAACTTAAATGTTTACAGATCTTGTATAACCCTTTTATGTAATTTGAGTTCCTCTAACTTCAAATCACTTCAAGGTCTTGTGGTAATGAAAAGGTGACTCCAGAACCTCAGAACTGAATGCAGTGCTTAAAGGATCCCATAAGTTCCAGCAAGAACTGCAAAGACTGTCAAAGGTTCCACCAGTGACCCTATTATAGAAGAAAGATTTTTGAGGCACTTAAAATACATTTTGAAGTTCCTTGAGTACCTGACAGGATATTTGAGGCACCTTTAGTTTTTATAGTGTGATTGTCTGCTTTTTCAGCAGCCTTGATTCTGAAAGTACTTTTCTTATTTATTCTCTACATGCAGATGTGAAAAAGTAAACTAAGCCATCCACCCCTGAGAAAAATAATAACATTACAAGTATAGGAAAATACCTGAGGGACGACTTGAACTGGTGGTGGTCATGTGTGTGGTGTTCTCTTCTGTAAAGGGAAAGAAAAAAACAATGCCTATAGAGCACAACAGTGACTGTCCACTTTTTAGTGGCCATTTCGCCCAAAATTGTTTCAAAAATACCTGAGGGAAGGCTTGATGCAACGGTGGTGGTCATGTGTGTGGTGCTCTCTTCTGCAAAGAGAGTGAGAAAAAAAAAACATTTAAAAACAGATTTTTTTTTATTTATTTTTTTACCATTTTGCATGTCATATCTGAAATGCATACCGAGCACAACAGTGACTGCACATTTTTTGATATGGCCATTTCCCCCCAAAAATTGTTTCAAATTACCTGAGGGAAGGCTTGATGCAATGGTGGTCATGTGTGTGGTGCTCTCTTCTGGAAAGAGAAAAAAAAGAAAACATTTTAAAACAGATTTGTTTGCCATTTTACATGCTAACTCGGATATGCATTCAGAGCACAACAGTGACCATCCACCCTTACAGTGGCCATTTCGCCTCAAAAATTGTTTCAAAATTACCTGAGGGAAGGCTTGATGTGATGGTGGTCATGTGTGTGGTGCTCTCTTCTGGAAAGGGGGAAAAAAAACATTCAAAAAACAATTTTTTACAATTTTTAGATGCCAAGTCTCATATGCATTCCAAGCACAACAGTGACCGTCCACCTTTTCAGAGGCCATTTCCCCCCCAAAATTGTTTCAAAAATACCTGAGGGAAGGCTTGATGCAATGGTGGTCATGTGTGTGGTGCTCTCTTCTGGAAAGGGGGAAAAAAAACATTCAAAAAACAATTTTTTACAATTTTTAGATGCCAAGTCTCATATGCATTCCAAGCACAACAGTGACCGTCCACCTTTTCAGAGGCCATTTCCCCCCCAAAATTGTTTCAAAAATACCTGAGGGAAGGCTTGATGCAATGGTGGTCATGTGTGTGGTGCTCTCTTCTGGAAAAAAAACAAACAACAAAAAAAAAACAGATTTTTTACCATTTTACATTTCAACTTTCATATGCATACACAACATAAAAATGACCGCCCACCTTTTAAGTGGACATTTTTACCCAAAAAAATTGTTTAAAGAATACCTGAGGGAAGGCTTGATGTGATGTTGGTCATGTGTGTGGTGCTCTCTTCTGGAAAGGGGGAAAAAAGAAAACATTTAAAAACAGATTTTTTACATAGAACAACAGTGACTGCACATCCTTTAAGTGCCCATTTCGCCTCAAAAATTGTTTCAAAAATACCTGAGGGAAGGCTTGATGTGATGGTGGTCATGTGTGTGGTGCTCTCTTCTGGAAAGAGAAAAAAAGAAAACATTTAAAAACAGATTTTTTTATTTTTTTATTTTATCATTTTACATATCATCTCTGAAATGCATACAGAGCACAAGAGTGACTGCACATCTTTGAAGTGGCCATTTCCCTCAAAAAATTGTTTCAAAAATACCTGAGGGAAGGCTTGATGCGATGGTGGTGGTCATGTGTGTGGTGCTCTCTTCCGGAAAAAAAAAAAAAAAAAAAAAAAAAAATTCAAAAACAGATTTTTTACCATTTTACATTTCAACTTTCATATGCATACAGAGCATAAAAGTGAACGTCCACATTTTCAATGGAAATTTTTAACCCCCCCAAAAATTGTTTGAAAATTACCTGAGGGAAGGCTTGATGCAATGGTGGTCATGTGTGTGGTGCTCTCTTCTGGAAAGAGAAAAAAAGAAAACATTTAAAAACAGATTTTTTTATTTTTTTTTTATCATTTTACATATCATCTCTGAAATGCATAAAGAGCACAACAGTGACTGCACATCTTTTCAGTGGCCATTTCCCTCAAAAAAATGTTTCAAAAATACCTGAGGGAAGGCTTGATGCGATGGTGGTCATGTGTGTGGTGCTCTCTTCTGGAAAGGGGGAAAAAAAACCATTCAAGAAACGATTTTTTACAATTTTTAGATGCCAACTTTCATATGCATACAGAGCACAACAGTGACCGTCCACCTTTTAAGTGGACATTTTTACCCCAAAAAATTGTTTAAAGAATACCTGAGGGAAGGCTTGATGTGATGTTGGTCATGTGTGTGGTGCTCTCTTCTGGAAAGGGGGAAAAAAAACATTCAAAAACCGATTTTTTACATAGAACAACAGTCACTGCACATCCTTTAAGTGCCCATTTCGCCTCAAAAATTGTTTCAAAAATACCTGAGGGAAGGCTTGATGTGATGGTGGTCATGTGTGTGGTGCTCTCTTCTGGAAAGAGAAAAAAAGAAAACATTTAAAAACAGATTTTTTTTTTTCCACCATTTTACATATCATCTCTGAAATGCATAAAGAGTACAACAGTGACTGCACATCTTTTAAGTGGCCATTTCCCTCAAAAAAAATGTTTCAAAATTACCTGAGGGAAGGCTTGATGCAATTTTTATATTTCAACTTTTATATGCATACAGAGCATAAAAGTGAATGTCCACCTTTTCAGTGGCCATTTTTCATCCCCAAATATTGTTTCAAAAATACCTGAGGGAAGGCTTGATGCAACAGTGGTGGTCATGTGTGTGGTGCTCTCTTCTGAAAAAAAAAAAAATAAAAAATTCAAAAACAGATTTTTTACAATTTTACATATCTTTGAAATGCATAAAGAGCACAACAGTGACTGCACATCTTTTAAGTGGCCATTTCCCTCAAAAAAAAATGTTTCAAAATTACCTGAGGGAAGGCTTGATGTGATGGTGGTCATGTGTGTGGTGCTCTCTTCTGGAAAGGGAAAAAAAGAAAACATTTAAAAACAGATTTTTTTTTTCACCATTTTACATATCATCTCTGAAATGCATAAAGAGCACAACAGTGACTGCACATCTTTTCAGTGGCCATTTCCCTCAAAAAAAATGTTTCAAAATTACCTGAGGGAAGGCTTGATGCGATGGTGGTCATGTGTGTGGTGCTCTCTTCTGGAAAGGGAAAAAAAGAAAACATTTAAAAACAGATTTTTTACAATTTTTAGATGCCAACTCTCATATGCATTCAGAGCACAACAGTGACGGTCCACCTTTTCAGTGGCCATTTCCCCCCAAAAATTGTTTGAAAATTACCTGAGGGAAGGCTTGATGCGATGGTGGTCATGTGTGTGGTGCTCTCATCTGGAAAGGGGGAAAAAAAATTGAAAAATAGATTTTTTTCAATTTTATATGTCAACTCTCATATAAATAAGGAGCACAACAGTGACCGTCCAACTTTTTAGTAGCCATTTCGCCCAAAATTGTTTCAAAAATACCTGAGGGAAGGATTGATGCAACGGTGGTGGTCATGTGTGTGGTGCTCTCTTCTGGAAAATGGGAAAAAAAAACCGTTAAAAAAACGATTTTTTACAATTTTTAGATGCCAACTCTCATATGCATACAGAGCACAACAGTGACCGTCCACCCTTACAGTGGCCATTTCCCCCCAAAAATGTTTCAAAAATACCTGAGGGAAGGCTTGATGCGATGGTGGTCATGTGTGTAGTGCTCTCTTCTGGAAAGGGAAAAAAAAACAAAAAAACAAAACGATTTTTTACAATTTTTAGATGCCAACTCTCATATGCATTCAGAGCACAACAGTGACCGTCCACCTTTTCAGTGGCCATTTTTCATCCCCCAAAAATTGTTTCAAAAATACCTGAGGGAAGGCTTGATGCAACAGTGGTGGTCATGTGTGTGGTGCTCTCTTCTGGAAAGGGGAAAAAAAAATATTCAAAAACCGATTTTTTACAATTTTTAGATGCCAACTCTCATATGCATACAGAGCACAACAGTGACTGCACATCTTTTAAGTGGCCATTTCTCCTCAAAAATTGTTTCAAAAATACCTGAGGGAAGGCTTGATGTGATGGTGGTCATGTGTGTGGTGCTCTCTTCTGGAAAGAGAAAAAAAGAAAACATTTAAAAACAGATATTTTTTTTATTTTTTATATAATTTCACATATCATCTCTGAAATGCATACAGAGCACAACAGTGACTGCACATCTTTTAAGTGGCCATTTCCCTCAAAAAAAAGTTTCAAAATTACCTGAGGGAAGGCTTGATGCGATGGTGGTCATGTGTGTAGTGCTCTCTTCTGGAAAGGGGAAAAAAAAACATTCAAAAAACGATTTTTTACCATTTTTAGATGCCAACTCTCATATGCATACAGAGCACAACAGTGACCGTCCACCCTTACAGTGGCCATTTCGCCTCAAAAAATGTTTCAAAAATACCTAAGGGAAGGCTTGATGCAATGGTGGTCATGTGTGTGGTGCTCTCTTCTGGAAATGAAAATTTTTTTTTGAAAAACAGATTTTTTACAATTTTATATGCCAACTCTCATATAAATAAGAAGCACAACAGTGACGTCCAACTTTTTAGTAGCCATTTCGCCCAAAATTGTTTCAAAAATACCTGAGGGAAGGCTTGATGCAATGGTGGTCATGTGTGTGGTGCTCTCTTCTGGAAAGAGAAAAAAAGAAAACATTTAAAAACAGATTTTTTTTACCATTTTACATATCAACTTCCATATGTATACAGGGCACAACAGTGACCGTCCACCTTTTCAGTGGCCATTTCTCACCCCCCCCAAAATTTTTCAAAATTACCTGAGGGAAGGCTTGATGCAATGGTGGTCATGTTTGTGGTGCTCTCTTCTGGAAAGGGGGAAAAAAAACATTCAAAAACCGATTTTTTACAATTTTTAGATGCCAACTCTCATATGCATACAGAGCACAACAGTGACCGTCCACCTTTTCAGTGGCCATTTTTCATCCCCCAAAAATTGTTTCAAAAATACCTGAGGGAAGGCTTGATGCAACAGTGGTGGTCATGTGTGTGGTGCTCTCTTCTGGAAAAAAAAAAAAAAAAAAAATTCAAAAACAGATTTTTTACCATTTTACATTTCAACTTTCATATGCATACAGAGCATAAAAGTGAACGTCCACCTTTTCACTGGCCATTTTTTACCCCCAAAAATTGTTTGAGAAATACCTGAGGGAAGGCTTGATGTGATGGTGGTCATGTTTGTGGTGCTCTCTTCTGGAAAGGGAAAAAAAGAAAACATTTAAAAACAGATTTTTTTTTTTTCACTATTTCACTATTTTTCACTATTTTACATATCATCTCTGAAATGCATAAAGAGCACAACAGTGACTGCACACCTTTTAGTGGCCATTTCCCTCAAAAAAAATTTTTCAAAAATACCTGAGGGAAGGCTTGATGCGATGGTGGTCATGTTTGTGGTGCTCTCTTCTGGAAAGGGGAAAAAAAAACATTCAAAAAACGATTTTTTACACTTTTTAGATGCCAACTTTCATATGCATTCAGAGCACAACAGTGACCGTCCACCTTTGCAGTGGCCATTTCCCCCCAAAAATTGTTTGAAAATTACCTGAGGGAAGGCTTGATGTGATTGTGGTCATGTGTGTGGTGCTCTCATCTGGAAAGGGGAAAAAAACATTCAAAAACCGATTTTTTACCATTTTACATTTCAACTTTCATATGCATACAGAGAACAACAGTGACCGTCCACCCTTACAGTGGCCATTTCGCCTCAAAAAATGTTTCAAAAATACCTGAGGGAAGGCTTGATGCAATGTTGGTGGTCATGTGTGTGGTGCTCTCTTCTGGGAAAAAAAAAAAAAAAATTCAAAAACAGATTTTTTACCATTTTACATTTCAACTTTCATATGCATACAGAGCATAAAAGTGAACGTCCCCCTTTTCAGTGGCCATTTTTAACCCCCAAAAATTGTTTGAAAAATAGTGACAGTGACTGCACATCTTTTCAGTGGCCATTTCCCTCAAAAAAAAATGTTTCAAAAATACCTGAGGGAAGGCTTGATGCAATGGTGGTGGTCATGTGTGTGGTGCTCTCATCTGGAAAGGAAAATTTTTTTTTGAAAAAAAGATTTTTTACAATTTTATATGTCAACTCTCATATAAATAAGGAGCACAACAGTGACCGTCCAACTTTTTAGTAGCCATTTCGCCCAAAATTGTTTCAAAATTACCTGAGGGAAGGCTTGATGCAACGGTGGTGGTCATGTGTGTGGTGCTCTCATCTGGAAAGGGGGAAAAAAAACATTCAAAAAACTATTTTTTACAATTTTTAGATGCCAACTCTCATATGCATTCAGAGAACAACAGTGACTGCACATCTTTTAAGTAGCCATTTCCCTCAAAAAAATTTTTCAAAATACCTGAGGGAAGGCTTGATGCAATGGTGGTTGTCATGTGTGTGGTGCTCTCATCTGGAAAGGAAAAAAAAATTTGAAAAACAGATTTTTTACAATTTTATATGCCAACTCGCATATAAATAAGGAGCACAACAGTGACCGTCCAACTTTTTAGTAGCCATTTCGCCCAAAATTGTTTCAAAAATACCTGAGGGAAGGCTTGATGCAATGGTGGTCATGTGTGTGGTGCTCTCTTCTGGAAAAAAAAAAAAAAAAAAAAAATTCAAAAACCGCTTTTTTACCATTTTTAGATGCCAACTCTCATATGCATTCAGAGCACAACAGTGACGGTCCACCTTTTCAGTGGCCATTTCCCCCCAAAAATTGTTTGAAAATTACCTGAGGGAAGGCTTGATGCAATGGTGGTCATGTGTGTGGTGCTCTCTTCTGGAAAGGGAAAAAAAGAAAACATTTAAAAACAGATTTTTTTTTTTCACCATTTTACATATCATCTCTGAAATGCATAAAGAGCACAACAGTGACTGCACATCTTTTCAGTGGCCATTTCCCTCAAAAAAAATGTTTAAAAAATACCTGAGGGAAGGCTTGATGCGATGGTGGTCATGTGTGTGGTGCTCTCTTCTGGAAAGGAAAAAAAAAATGTGAAAAACAGATTTTTTACAATTTTATATGCCAACTCTCATATAAATAAGGAGCACAACAGTGACCGCCCACCTTTTAAGTGGCCATTATACCCCAAAAAATTGTTTGAAGAATACCTGAGGGAAGGCTTGATGTGATGGTGGTCATGTGTGTGGTGCTCTCTTCTGGAAAGAGAAAAAAAGAAAACATTTAAAAACATTTTTTTTTTTTTTTTTTTTTTATCATTTTACATATCATCTCTGAAATGCATACAGAGCACAACAGTGACTGCACATCTTTTAAGTGGCCATTTCCCTCAAAATTTTTTTTCAAAATTACCTGAGGGAAGGCTTGATGTGATGGTGGTCATGTGTGTGGTGCTCTCTTCTGCAAAGGGGAAAAAAAAAACATTCAGAAACGATTTTTTTACCATTTTTAGATGCCAACTCTCATATGCATACAGAGCACAACAGTGACCGTCCACCCTTACAGTGGCCATTTCGCCTCAAAAAATGTTTCAAAAATACCTGAGGGAAGGCTTGATGCGATGTGGGTGGTCATGTGTGTGGTGCTCTCATCTGGAAAGGGGGAAAAAAAACATTCAAAAAACTATTTTTTACAATTTTTAGATGCCAACTCTCATATGCATTCAGAGAACAACAGTGACTGCACATCTTTTAAGTGGCCATTTCCCTCAAAAAAATGTTTCAAAATACCTGAGGGAAGGCTTGATGCAATGGTGGTGGTCATGTGTGTGGTGCTCTCATCTGGAAAGGAAAAAAAAAATTGAAAAACAGATTTTTTACAATTTTATATGCCAACTCGCATATAAATAAGGAGCACAACAGTGACCGTCCAACTTTTTAGTAGCCATTTCGCCCAAAATTGTTTCAAAAATACCTGAGGGAAGGCTTGATGCAATGGTGGTCATGTGTGTGGTGCTCTCTTCTGAAAAAAAAAAAAAAAAAAAAAAATTCAAAAACCGCTTTTTTACAATTTTTAGATGCCAACTCTCATATGCATTCAGAGCACAACAGTGACCGTCCACCTTTTCAGTGGCCATTTCCCCCCAAAAATTGTTTGAAAATTACCTGAGGGAAGGCTTGATGCGATGGTGGTCATGTGTGTGGTGCTCTCATCTGGAAAGGGGAAAAAAACATTAAAAAAACGATTTTTTACCATTTTACATTTCAACTTTCATATGCATACAGAGCATAAAAGTTAATGTCCAACTTTTCAGTGGCCATTTTTAACCCCCAAAAATTGTTTGAAAAATACCTGAGGGAAGGCTTGATGTGATGGTGGTCATGTGTGTGATGCTCTCTTCTGGAAATGAAAAATTTTTTTTGAAAAAAAGATTTTTTACAATTTTATATGTCAACTCTCATATAAATAAGGAGCACAACAGTGACCGTCCAACTTTTTAGTAGCCATTTCGCCCAAAATTGTTTCAAAAATACCTGAGGGAAGGCTTGATGCAACGGTGGTGGTCATGTGTGTGGTGCTCTCATCTGGAAAGGGGGAAAAAAACATTCAAAAAACTATTTTTTACAATTTTTAGATGCCAACTCTCATATGCATTCAGAGAACCTTTTCAGTGGCCATTTTTCATCCCCCAAATATTGTTTCAAAAATACCTGAGGGAAGGCTTGATGCAACAGTGGTGGTCATGTGTGTGGTGCTCTCTTCTGGGAAAAAAAAAAAAAAAAAAAAAAATTCAAAAACAGATTTTTTACCATTTTACATATCTTTGAAATGCATAAAGAGCACAACAGTGACTGCACATCTTTTAAGTGGCCATTTCCCTCAAAAAAAATGTTTCAAAATTACCTGAGGGAAGGCTTGATGCGATGGTGGTCATGTGTGTGGTGCTCTCATCTGGAAAGGGGGAAAACAAAAACATTCAAAAACCGCTTTTTTACAATTTTTAGATGCCAACTCTCATATGCATTCAGAGCACAACAGTGACGGTCCACCTTTTCAGTGGCCATTTCCCCCCAAAAATTGTTTGAAAATTACCTGAGGGAAGGCTTGATGCGATGGTGGTCATGTGTGTGGTGCTCTCATCTGGAAAGGGGAAAAAAACATTAAAAAAATGATTTTTTTGCCATTTTACATTTGAACTCTCATATGCATACAGAGCACACAGTGACCGTCCACCTTTCCAGTGGCCATTTCCCCTCAAAAATTGTTTCAAAAATACCTGAGGGAAGGCTTGATGCAATGGTCGTGGTCATGTGTGTGGTGCTCTCTTCTGGGAAAAATAAATAAATTCAAAAACAGATTTTTTACCATTTTACATTTCAACTTTCATATGCATACAGAGCATAAAAGTGAACGTCCACCTTTTCAGTGGACATTTTTAACCCCCCCCCCAAAAATTGTTTCAAAAATACCTGAGGGAAGGCTTGATGTGATGGTGGTCATGTGTGTGGTACTCTCTTCTGGAAAGGGAAAAAAAGAAAACATTTAAAAACAGATTTTTTTTTTCACCATTTTACATATCATCTCTGAAATGCATAAAGAACACAACAGTGACTGCACATCTTTTCAGTGGCCATTTCCCTCAAAAAAAATGTTTCAAAATTACCTGAGGGAAGGCTTGATGCGATGGTGGTGGTCATGTGTGTGGTGCTCTCATCTGGAAAGGAAAAAAAAAAAAAAAATTCAAAAACAGATTTTTTACAATTTTATATGCCAACTCGCATATAAATAAGGAGCACAACAGTGACCGTCCAACTTTTTAGTAGCCATTTCGCCCAAAATTGTTTCAAAAATACCTGAGGGAAGGCTTGATGCGATGTGGGTGGTCATGTGTGTGGTGCTCTCTTCTGGAAAAAAAAAAAAAAAAAAAATTCAAAAACAGATTTTTTACCATTTTACATTTCAACTTTCATATGCATACAGAGCATAAAAGTGAACGTCCCCTTTTTCAGTGGCAATTTTTAACCCCCAAAAATTGTTTGAAAAATACCTGAGGGAAGGCTTGATGCAATGGTGGTGGTCATGTGTGTGGTGCTCTCTTCTGGAAAGGAAAAATTTTTTTTGAAAAAAAGATTTTTTACAATTTTATATGTCAACTCTCATATAAATAAGGAGCACAACAGTGACCGTCCAACTTTTTAGTAGCCATTTCGCCCAAAGTTGTTTCAAAATTACCTGAGGGAAGGCTTGATGCAACGGTGGTGGTCATGTGTGTGGTGCTCTCATCTGGAAAGGGGGAAAAAAAACATTCAAAAAACTATTTTTTACAATTTTTAGATGCCAACTCTCATATGCATTCAGAGAACAACAGTGACTGCAAATCTTTTAAGTGGCCATTTCCCTCAAAAAAATTTTTCAAAATACCTGAGGGAAGGCTTGATGCAATGGTGGTGGTCATGTGTGTGGTGCTCTCATCTGGAAAGGAAAAAAAAAATTGAAAAACAGATTTTTTACAATTTTATATGCCAACTCGCATATAAATAAGGAGCACAACAGTGACCGTCCAACTTTTTAGTAGCCATTTCGCCCAAAATTGTTTCAAAAATACCTGAGGGAAGGCTTGATGCAATGGTGGTCATGTGTGTAGTGCTCTCTTCTGGAAAAAAAAAAAAAAAAAATTCAAAAACCGCTTTTTTACAATTTTTAGATGCCAACTCTCATATGCATTCAGAGCACAACAGTGACCGTCCACCTTTTCAGTGGCCATTTCCCCCCAAAAATTGTTTGAAAATTACCTGAGGGAAGGCTTGATGCGATGGTGGTCATGTGTGTGGTGCTCTCATCTGGAAAGGGGAAAAAAACATTAAAAAAACGATTTTTTACCATTTTACATTTCAACTTTCATATGCATACAGAGCATAAAAGTTAATGTCCAACTTTTCAGTGGCCATTTTTAACCCCCAAAAATTGTTTGAAAAATACCTGAGGGAAGGCTTGATGTGATGGTGGTCATGTGTGTGATGCTCTCTTCTGGAAATGAAAAATTTTTTTTTGAAAAAAGATTTTTTACAATTTTATATGTCAACTCTCATATAAATAAGGAGCACAACAGTGACCGTCCAACTTTTTAGTAGCCATTTCGCCCAAAATTGTTTCAAAAATACCTGAGGGAAGGCTTGATGCAACGGTGGTGGTCATGTGTGTGGTGCTCTCTTCTGGAAATGGGGAAAAAAACATTCAAAAAACTATTTTTTACAATTTTTAGATGCCAACTCTCATATGCATTCAGAGAACAACAGTGACTGCACATCTTTTAAGTGGCCATTTCCCTCAAAAATTGTTTCAAAAATACCTGAGGGAAGGCTTGATGTGATGGTGGTCATGTGTGTGGTGCTCTCTTCTGGAAAAAAAAACAAACAAACAAAAAAAATTTTATATTTCAACTTTCATATGCATACAGAGCATAAAAGTGAATGTCTACCTTTTCAGTGGCCATTTTTCATCCCCCAAATATTGTTTCAAAAATACCTGAGGGAAGGCTTGATGCAACAGTGGTGGTCATGTGTGTGGTGCTCTCTTCTGGGAAAAAAAAAAATAAAAAATTCAAAAACAGATTTTTTACCATTTTACATATCTTTGAAATGCATAAAGAACACAACAGTGACTGCACATCTTTTAAGTGGCCATTTCCCTCAAAAAAAAATGTTTCAAAATTACCTGAGGGAAGGCTTGATGTGATGGTGGTCATGTGTGTGGTGCTCTCTTCTGCAAAGGGGGAAAAAAAAACATTCAAAAAACGATTTTTTACTATTTTTAGATGCCAACTCTCATATGCATACAGAGAACAACAGTGACCGTCCACCCTTACAGTGGCCATTTCGCCTCAAAAAATGTTTCAAAAATACCTGAGGGAAGGCTTGATGCAATGTTGGTGGTCATGTGTGTGGTGCTCTCTTCTGGGAAAAAAAAAAAAAAAAATTCAAAAACAGACTTTTTACCATTTTACATTTCAACTTTCATATGCATACAGAGCATAAAAGTGAACGTCCCCCTTTTCAGTGGCCATTTTTAACCCCCAAAAATTGTTTGAAAAATAGTGACAGTGACTGCACATCTTTTCAGTGGCCATTTCCCTCAAAAAAAATGTTTCAAAAATACCTGAGGGAAGGCTTGATGCAATGGTGGTTGTCATGTGTGTGGTGCTCTCATCTGGAAAGGAAAAAAAAAATGTGAAAAACAGATTTTTTACAATTTTATATGCCAACTCGCATATAAATAAGGAGCACAACAGTGACCGTCCAACTTTTTAGTAGCCATTTCGCCTAAAATTGTTTCAAAAATACCTGAGGGAAGGCTTGATGCAATGGTGGTCATGTGTGTGATGCTCTCTTCTGGAAAAAAAAAAAAAAAACATTCAAAAACCGATTTTTTACAATTTTTAGATGCCAACTCTCATATGCATACAGAGCACAACAGTGACCTTCCACCTTTGCAGTGGCCGTTTCCCCCCCAAAATTGTTTGAAAATTACCTGAGGGAAGGCTTGATGCAATGGTGGTCATGTGTGTGGTGCTCTCTTCTGGAAAGGGAAAAAAAGAAAACATTTAAAAACAGATTTTTTTTTTCACCATTTTACATATCGTCTCTGAAATGCATAAAGAGCACAACAGTGACTGCACATCTTTTCAGTGGCCATTTCCCTCAAAAAAAATGTTTAAAAAATACCTGAGGGAAGGCTTGATGCGATGGTGGTCATGTGTGTGGTGCTCTCTTCTGGAAAGGAAAAAAAAAATGTGAAAAACAGATTTTTTACAATTTTATATGCCAACTCTCATATAAATAAGGAGCACAACAGTGACCGCCCACCTTTTAAGTGGCCATTACACCCCAAAAAATTGTTTGAAGAATACCTGAGGGAAGGCTTGATGTGATGGTGGTCATGTGTGTGGTGCTCTCTTCTGGAAAGAGAAAAAAAGAAAACATTTAAAAACATTTTTTTTTTTTTTTATCATTTTACATATCATCTCTGAAATGCATACAGAGCACAACAGTGACTGCACATCTTTTAAGTGGCCATTTCCCTCAAAATTTTTTTTCAAAATTACCTGAGGGAAGGCTTGATGCGATGGTGGTCATGTGTGTGGTGCTCTCTTCTGCAAAGGGGAAAAAAAAAACATTCAAAAAACGATTTTTTACCATTTTTAGATGCCAACTCTCATATGCATACAGAGCACAACAGTGACCGTCCACCCTTACAGTGGCAATTTCGCCTCAAAAAATGTTTCAAAAATACCTGAGGGAAGGCTTGATGCGATGTGGGTGGTCATGTGTGTGGTGCTCTCATCTGGAAAGGGGGAAAAAAAACATTCAAAAAACTATTTTTTACAATATTTAGATGCCAACTCTCATATGCATTCAGAGAACAACAGTGACTGCACATCTTTTAAATGGCCATTTCCCTCAAAAAAATGTTTCAAAATACCTGAGGGAAGGCTTGATGCAATGGTGGTGGTCATGTGTGTGGTGCTCTCATCTGGAAAGGAAAAAAAAAATTGAAAAACAGATTTTTTACAATTTTATATGCCAACTCGCATATAAATAAGGAGCACAACAGTGACCGTCCAACTTTTTAGTAGCCATTTCGCCCAAAATTGTTTCAAAAATACCTGAGGGAAGGCTTGATGCAATGGTGGTCATGTGTGTGGTGCTCTCTTCTGGAAAAAAAAAAAAAAAAAAATTCAAAAACCGCTTTTTTACAATTTTTAGATGCCAACTCTCATATGCATTCAGAGCACAACAGTGACGGTCCACCTTTTCAGTGGCCATTTCCCCCCAAAAATTGTTTGAAAATTACCTGAGGGAAGGCTTGATGCGATGGTGGTCATGTGTGTGGTGCTCTCATCTGGAAAGGGGAAAAAAACATTAAAAAAACGATTTTTTACCATTTTACATTTCAACTTTCATATGCATACAGAGCATAAAAGTTAATGTCCAACTTTTCAGTGGCCATTTTTAACCCCCAAAAATTGTTTGAAAAATACCTGAGGGAAGGCTTGATGTGATGGTGGTCATGTGTGTGGTGCTCTCATCTGGAAAGGGGAAAAAAACATTAAAAAAACGATTTTTCTGCCATTTTACATTTGAACTCTCATATGCATACAGAGCACACAGTGACCGTCCACCTTTCCAGTGGCCATTTCCCCTCAAAAATTGTTTCAGAAAATACCTGAGGGAAGGCTTGATGCAATGGTCGTGGTCATGTGTGTGGTGCTCTCTTCTGGGAAAAATAAATAAATTCAAAAACAGATTTTTTACCATTTTACATTTCAACTTTCATATGCATACAGAGCATAAAAGTGAACGTCCACCTTTTCAGTGGACATTTTTAACCCCCCCCCCAAAAATTGTTTCAAAAATACCTGAGGGAAGGCTTGATGCAACAGTGGTGGTCATGTGTGTGGTACTCTCTTCTGGAAAGGGAAAAAAAGAAAACATTTAAAAACAGATTTTTTTTTTCACCATTTTACATATCATCTCTGAAATGCATAAAGAGTACAACAGTGACTGCACATCTTTTCAGTGGCCATTTCCCTCAAAAAAAATGTTTCAAAATTACCTGAGGGAAGGCTTGATGTGATGGTGGTCATGTGTGTGGTGCTCTCATCTGGAAAGGGGAAAAAAACATTCAAAAACCGATTTTTTACCATTTTACATTTCAACTTTCATATGCATACAGAGAACAACAGTGACCGCCCACCTTTTAAGTGGCCATTTTTACCCCCAAAAATTGTTTGAAAATTACCTGAGGGAAGGCTTGATGTGATGGTGGTCATGTGTGTGGTGCTCTCTTCTGGAAAAAAAAACAAACAAAAAAAAAAAACAGATTTTTTACCATTTTACATTTCAACTTTCATATGCATACAGAGCATAAAAGTGAACGTCCCCTTTTCAGTGGCCATTTTTAACCCCCAAAAATTGTTTGAAAAATACCTGAGGGAAGGCTTGATGCAATGGTGGTGGTCATGTGTGTGGTGCTCTCTTCTGGAAAGGAAAATTTTTTTTTGAAAAAAAGATTATTTTATATGTCAACTCTCATATAAATAAGGAGCACAAGAGTGACCGTCCACCCTTACAGTGGCCATTTCGCCTCAAAATTTTTTTCAAAAATACCTGAGGGAAGGCTTGATGCAATGTTGGTGGTCATGTGTGTGGTGCTCTCTTCTGGGAAAAAAAAAAAAAAAAATTCAAAAACAGATTTTTTACCATTTTACATTTCAACTTTCATATGCATACAGAGCATAAAAGTGAACGTCCCCTTTTTCAGTGGCAATTTTTAACCCCCAAAAATTGTTTGAAAAATACCTGAGGGAAGGCTTGATGCAATGGTGGTGGTCATGTGTGTGGTGCTCTCTTCTGGAAAGGGGGAAAAAAAACATTCAAAAAACGATTTTTTACCATTTTTAGATGCCAACTCTCATATGCATACAGAGCACAACAGTGACCGTCCACCCTTACAGTGGCCATTTCGCCTCAAAAAATGTTTCAAAAATACCTGAGGGAAGGCTTGATGCGATGTGGGTGGTCATGTGTGTGGTGCTCTCATCTGGAAAGGGGGAAAAAAAACATTCAAAAAACTATTTTTTACAATTTTTAGATGCCAACTCTCATATGCATTCAGAGAACAACAGTGACTGCACATCTTTTAAGTGGCCATTTCCCTCAAAAAAATGTTTCAAAATACCTGAGGGAAGGCTTGATGCAATGGTGGTGGTCATGTGTGTGGTGCTCTCATCTGGAAAGGAAAAAAAAAATTGAAAAACAGATTTTTTACAATTTTATATGCCAACTCGCATATAAATAAGGAGCACAACAGTGACCGTCCAACTTTTTAGTAGCCATTTCGCCCAAAATTGTTTCAAAAATACCTGAGGGAAGGCTTGATGCAATGGTGGTCATGTGTGTGGTGCTCTCTTCTGGAAAAAAAAAAAAAAAAAAAAAATTCAAAAAACGCTTTTTTACAATTTTTAGATGCCAACTCTCATATGCATTCAGAGCACAACAGTGACGGTCCACCTTTTCAGTGGCCATTTCCCCCCAAAAATTGTTTGAAAATTACCTGAGGGAAGGCTTGATGCGATGGTGGTCATGTGTGTGGTGCTCTCATCTGGAAAGGGGAAAAAAACATTAAAAAAACGATTTTTTACCATTTTACATTTCAACTTTCATATGCATACAGAGCATAAAAGTGAACGTCCCCTTTTCAGTGGCCATTTTTAACCCCCAAAAATTGTTTGAAAAATACCTGAGGGAAGGCTTGATGCAATGGTGGTGGTCATGTGTGTGGTGCTCTCTTCTGGAAAGGAAAAATTTTTTTTGAAAAAAAGATTTTTTATAATTTTATATGTCAACTCTCATATAAATAAGGAGCACAACAGTGACCGTCCAACTTTTTAGTAGCCATTTCGCCCAAAGTTGTTTTAAAATTACCTGAGGGAAGGCTTGATGCAACGGTGGTGGTCATGTGTGTGGTGCTCTCATCTGGAAAGGGGGAAAAAAAAACATTCAAAAAACTATTTTTTACAATTTTTAGATGCCAACTCTCATATGCATTCAGAGAACAACAGTGACTGCAAATCTTTTAAGTGGCCATTTCCCTCAAAAAAATTTTTCAAAATACCTGAGGGAAGGCTTGATGCAATGGTGGTGGTCATGTGTGTGGTGCTCTCATCTGGAAAGGAAAAAAAAAATTGAAAAACAGATTTTTTACAATTTTATATGCCAACTCGCATATAAATAAGGAGCACAACAGTGACCGTCCAACTTTTTAGTAGCCATTTCGCCCAAAATTGTTTCAAAAATACCTGAGGGAAGGCTTGATGCAATGGTGGTCATGTGTGTAGTGCTCTCTTCTGGAAAAAAAAAAAAAAAAAATTCAAAAACCGCTTTTTTACAATTTTTAGATGCCAACTCTCATATGCATTCAGAGAACAACAGTGACTGCACATCTTTTAAGTGGCCATTTCCCTCAAAAATTGTTTCAAAAATACCTGAGGGAAGGCTTGATGTGATGGTGGTCATGTGTGTGGTGCTCTCTTCTGGAAAAAAAAAACAAACAAACAAAAAAAATTTTATATTTCAACTTTCAAATGCATACAGAGCATAAAAGTGAATGTCCACCTTTTCAGTGGCCATTTTTCATCCCCCAAATATTGTTTCAAAAATACCTGAGGGAAGGCTTGATGCAACAGTGGTGGTCATGTGTGTGGTGCTCTCTTCTGGGAAAAAAAAAAAAAAAAATTCAAAAACAGATTTTTTACCATTTTACATATCTTTGAAATGCATAAAGAACACAACAGTGACTGCACATCTTTTAAGTGGCCATTTCCCTCAAAAAAAATGTTTCAAAATTACCTGAGGGAAGGCTTGATGCGATGGTGGTCATGTGTGTGGTGCTCTCTTCTGGAAAGGGGGAAAAAAAAAACATTCAAAAACCGCTTTTTTACAATTTTACATATCTTTGAAATGCATAAAGAACACAACAGTGACTGCACATCTTTTAAGTGGCCATTTCCCTCAAAAAAAATGTTTCAAAAATACCTGAGGGAAGGCTTGATGCAATGGTGGTCATGTGTGTAGTGCTCTCTTCTGGAAAGGGGGAAAAAAAAAACATTCAAAAACCGCTTTTTTACAATTTTTAGATGCCAACTCTCATATGCATTCAGAGCACAACAGTGACGGTCCACCTTTTCAGTGGCCATTTCCCCCCCAAAATTGTTTGAAAATTACCTGAGGGAAGGCTTGATGCGATGGTGGTCATGTGTGTGGTGCTCTCATCTGGAAAGGGGAAAAAAACATTAAAAAAACGATTTTTTTGCCATTTTACATTTCAACTTTCATATGCATACAGAGCATAAAAGTGAACGTCCACCTTTTCAGTGGACATTTTTAACCCCCCCCCCAAAAATTGTTTCAAAAATACCTGAGGGAAGGCTTGATGCAACAGTGGTGGTCATGTGTGTGGTGCTCTCTTCTGGAAAGGGAAAAAAAGAAAACATTTAAAAACAGATTTTTTTTTTCACCATTTTACATATCATCTCTGAAATGCATAAAGAGTACAACAGTGACTGCACATCTTTTCAGTGGCCATTTCCCTCAAAAAAAATGTTTCAAAATTACCTGAGGGAAGGCTTGATGCGATGGTGGTGGTCATGTGTGTGGTGCTCTCTTCTGGAAAAAAAAAAAAAAAAAAAAAAAAAATTCAAAAATTCAAAAACAGATTTTTTACCATTTTACATTTTAACTTTCATATGCATACAGAGCATAAAAGTTAATGTCCACCTTTTCAGTGGCCATTTTTAACCCCCAAAAATTGTTTGAAAAATACCTGAGGGAAGGCTTGATGCGATGGTGGTCATGTTTGTGGTGCTCTCTTCTGGAAAGGGGAAAAAAACATTCAAAAACCGATTTTTTACACTTTTTAGATGCCAACTCTCATATGCATTCAGAGCACAACAGTGACCGTCCACCTTTTAAGTGGCCATTTTTACCCCAAAAAATTGTTTGAAGAATACCTGAGGGAAGGCTTGATGTGATGGTGGTCATGTGTGTGGTGCTCTCTTCTGGAAAAAAAAACAAACAAAAAAAAAAAAACAGATTTTTTACCATTTTACATTTCAACTTTCATATGCATACAGAGCATAAAAGTGAACGTCCCCTTTTCAGTGGCCATTTTTAACCCCCAAAAATTGTTTGAAAAATACCTGAGGGAAGGCTTGATGCAATGGTGGTGGTCATGTGTGTGGTGCTCTCATCTGGAAAGGAAAATTTTTTTTTGAAAAAAAGATTATTTTATATGTCAACTCTCATATAAATAAGGAGCACAACAGTGACCGTCCACCCTTACAGTGGCCATTTCGCCTCAAAAAATGTTTCAAAAATACCTGAGGGAAGGCTTGATGCAATGTTGGTGGTCATGTGTGTGGTGCTCTCTTCTGGGAAAAAAAAAAAAAAAAAAAATTCAAAAACAGATTTTTTACCATTTTACATTTCAACTTTCATATGCATACAGAGCATAAAAGTGAACGTCCCCCTTTTCAGTGGCCATTTTTAACCCCCAAAAATTGTTTGAAAAATAGTGACAGTGACTGCACATCTTTTCAGTGGCCATTTCCCTCAAAAAAAATGTTTCAAAAATACCTGAGGGAAGGCTTGATGCAACGGTGGTGGTCATGTGTGTGGTGCTCTCATCTGGAAAGGGGGAAAAAAAACATTCAAAAAACTATTTTTTACAATTTTTAGATGCCAACTCTCATATGCATTCAGAGAACAACAGTGACTGCACATCTTTTAAGTGGCCATTTCCCTCAAAAAAAATTTTCAAAATACCTGAGGGAAGGCTTGATGCAATGGTGGTGGTCATGTGTGTGGTGCTCTCATCTGGAAAGGAAAAAAAAAATTGAAAAACAGATTTTTTACAATTTTATATGCCAACTCGCATATAAATAAGGAGCACAACAGTGACCGTCCAACTTTTTAGTAGCCATTTCGCCCAAAATTGTTTCAAAAATACCTGAGGGAAGGCTTGATGCAATGGTGGTCATGTGTGTGGTGCTCTCTTCTGGAAATGGGGAAAAAAACATTCAAAAAACTATTTTTTACAATTTTTAGATGCCAACTCTCATATGCATTCAGAGAACAACAGTGACTGCACATCTTTTAAGTGGCCATTTCCCTCAAAAATTGTTTCAAAAATACCTGAGGGAAGGCTTGATGTGATGGTGGTCATGTGTGTGGTGCTCTCTTCTGGAAAAAAAAACAAACAAACAAAAAAAATTTTATATTTCAACTTTCATATGCATACAGAGCATAAAAGTGAATGTCCACCTTTTCAGTGGCCATTTTTCATCCCCCAAATATTGTTTCAAAAATACCTGAGGGAAGGCTTGATGCAACAGTGGTGGTCATGTGTGTGGTGCTCTCTTCTGGGAAAAAAAAAAAAAAAATTCAAAAACAGATTTTTTACCATTTTACATATCTTTGAAATGCATAAAGAACACAACAGTGACTGCACATCTTTTAAGTGGCCATTTCCCTCAAAAAAAATGTTTCAAAATTAAATGACATTTTTTTTTTGAAAAACAGATTTTTTACAATTTTATATGCCAACTCTCATATAAATAAGAAGCACAACAGTGACCGTCCACCTTTTCAGTGGCCATTTCTCACCCCCCCCAAAATTTTTCAAAATTACCTGAGGGAAGGCTTGATACAATGGTGGTCATGTTTGTGGTACTCTCTTCTGGAAAGGGGGAAAAAAAACATTCAAAAACCGATTTTTTACAATTTTTAGATGCCAACTCTTATATGCATACAGAGCACAACAGTGACCGTCCACCTTTTCAGTGGCCATTTTTCATCCCCCAAAAATTGTTTCAAAAATACCTGAGGGAAGGCTTGATGCAACAGTGGTGGTCATGTGTGTGGTGCTCTCTTCTGGAAAAAAAAAAAAAAAAAAAATTCAAAAACAGATTTTTTACCATTTTACATTTCAACTTTCATATGCATACAGAGCATAAAAGTTAATGTCCACCTTTTCACTGGCCATTTTTAACACCCAAAAATTGTTTGAAAAATACCTGAGGGAAGGCTTGATGCAATGGTGGTCATGTGTGTGGTGCTCTCTTCTGGAAAGGGGAAAAAAAGAAAACATTTAAAAACAGATTTTTTTTTTTTCCACCATTTTACATATCATCTCTGAAATGCATACAGAGTACAACAGTGACTGCACATCTTTTAAGTGGCCATTTCCCTCAAAAAAATGTTTCAAAAATACCTGAGGGAAGGCTTGATGCAATGGTGGTGGTCATGTGTGTGGTGCTCTCTTCTGGAAAGGGGGAAAAAAAAACATTCAAAAAACGATTTTTTACAATTTTTAGATGCCAACTCTCATATGCATTCAGAGCACAACAGTGACCGTCCACCTTTGCAGTGGCCATTTCCCCCCAAAAATTGTTTGAAAATTACCTGAAGGAAGGCTTGATGCGATGGTGGTCATGTGTGTGGTGCTCTCTTCTGGAAAGGGGAAAAAAAAAAAACATTCAAAAACCGATTTTTTACCATTTTTAGATGCCAACTCTCATATGCATACAGAGCACAACAGTGACCGTCCACCTTTGCAGTGGCCGTTTCCCCCCAAAAATTGTTTGAAAATTACCTGAGGGAAGGCTTGATGCAATGGTGGTCATGTGTGTGGTACTCTCTTCTGGAAAGGGAAAAAAAGAAAACATTTAAAAACAGATTTTTTTTTTTCACTATTTCACTATTTTTCACTATTTTACATATCATCTCTGAAATGCATAAAGAGCACAACAGTGACTGCACACCTTTTAGTGGCCATTTCCCTCAAAAAAAATGTTTCAAAAATACCTGAGGGAAGGCTTGATGCGATGGTGGTCATGTGTGTGGTGCTCTCTTCTGGAAAGGGGAAAAAAAAAACATTCAAAAACCGATTTTTTACCATTTTACATTTCAACTTTCATATGCATACAGAGAACAACAGTGACGGTCCACCCTTACAGTGGCCATTTCCCCTCAAAAATTGTTTCAAAAATACCTGAGGGAAGGCTTGATGCAATGATGGTGGTCATGTGTGTGGTACTCTCTTCTGGAAAGGAAAAAAAAAAAAATGTGAAAAACAGATTTTTTACAATTTTATATGCCAACTCTCATATAAATAAGGAGCACAACAGTGACCGCCCACCTTTTAGGTGGCCATTTTTACCCCCAAAAAATTGTTTGAAGATTACCTGAGGGAAGGCTTGATGTGATGGTGGTCATGTGTGTGGTGCTCTCTTCTGGAAAAAAAAAAAAAAAAAAAAAAATTCAAAAACAGATTTTTTACCATTTTACATTTCAACTTTCATATGCATACAGAGCATAAAAGTGAACGTCCCCCTTTTCAGTGGCCATTTTTAACCCCCAAAAATTGTTTGAAAAATACCTGAGGGAAGGCTTGATGTGATGGTGGTCATGTGTGTGGTGCTCTCTTCTGGAAAGGGGGAAATGTGTGTGGTGTGTGTGGTGCTCTCTTTTGGAAAGGGAAAAAAAGAAAACATTTAAAAACAGATTTTTTTTTTACCATTTTATATATCAACTTCCATATGTATACAGGGAACAACAGTGACCGTCCACCTTTTCACTGGCCATTTTTTACCCCCCAAAATTTGTGAGAAATACCTGAGGGAAGGCTTGACGCGATGGTGGTCATGTGTGTGGTGCTCTGTTCTGGAAAAAAAATAAAAAATAAAAATAAAAAATAAAAAACAGATTTTTTACCATTTTACATTTTAACTTTCATATGCATACAGGGCATAAAAGTGAACGTTCACCATTTCTGTGGCCATTTTTCACCCCTTCTTTTAAAATTACCTGAGGGAAGGCTTGATGCAATGGTGGTGGTCATGTGTGTGGTGCTCTCTTCTGAAAATGGGGAAAAAACATTCAAAAACATATTTTTTACCATTTTATGTCAACTCTTACATGCATACAGAGCACAACAGTGAACGTCCACCTTTTAAGTGGCCATCTTTTTCCACAAAAATTGTTTCAAAAACACCTGAGGCAAGGCTTGATGCGATGGTACTCATGTGTGTTGTTTTCACTTTTGTAAAGAAAAAAACAGAACAGTGATTGTCCATTTTTCCTATTCACTGTCTCCATGAGGATGTGAAAAAGTTCTTCAGTAGAGTTCTAAGCCACAGTTATGATTTTTCTAATGAAAAATTATAACCTTACAAAAAGTATATGAAAATACCTGAGGGAAGGGCTGATCTGGTGGTGGTCATGTGTGTGTTGCTATCCTCTGTAAAGAGAAAAATAAGAAAATGTTTTACCATATTTCACGCCAAGTCTGATATGTCTACAGAGTGCAACAGTGATCGTCCACCTTTTAAGTGGCCTTGATTCTGGAAGCGTATTTCCTATTAATTTTCTCCATGAAGGATTTAAACCACCACAATCATTCCAGCATTACAAACTTTGATTTAAAGCAAAAAAAATTAAAAAAAATAAATCAAGAAAAAGGGTACAAGACTACTATGTACTACACTTCCATGTAGCAATGTGAATGACAATAATAAAAAAAAAATCAATAACTGTAAAAAAAATAAAACTATTGACTTAAGGGCAATGTTAGCTAAGATCCTCTGATTGGTGAATCTTTATCTCTGTGATTATGGGTACTATTTTTGTAAGATATTTTACTGAATTGATCTAGCTCTCTAAGAGTAGCATGAGTTCATTATATAACGTTTGGCCTTGTCAGACTAGCAATCGTGTCTAATGTCAAGGACTTGAAATGTAAACTTTTGTTGCATCCTTAATTTAGCAATTTCCATGCGTATTATCGAGCTGCAAAACACATTCATCTATGCAGAGGACCAGTTGAAGCACAACCAAAAGATGCCTAGTTTTATTTATTTTAAATTACATAGTGTAGCTTTAATTATTAATATTGTTGTGGTATTTGCTATTTATTTAGTTGTTTAAGTAATCATTGTTATTGTCATGATTTCCTTCTTCAAGTTTCCTTTGGTAATTATGCTAAATTGGAGATTATACATTCTACTCTGTTTTATCAACTTTACTCAGAGACACAACTAGACTTGTTCCTGAAAAGTTTTGGATAAATATTAGTCACATACATAAAATACACTTACATATGCAAGGGTGAATGTAAATGCATTTACCTGCGCAGTATGCCGTATAGCAGAACTTTGGGTTGATGAACTCGTATACATAATAATTGCCAGGACAGGCTTTCACTTTCATTGACCTAAATTCATAATTGCAACAGTGATTGTTCCAGTGGCCGCAGACATGTCGGGTGACCACCCCATCCTCGACTCTTGGGTGTTGACCATTTAGCCACAATGGAGCAACAGTGCCACAGCTCAACTCTTTAACACATGTTTCTGGCATCTGAGCATTTTGACCCTGAATGAAGAGACGATACCAGCCGACCCAATTGACATTAGCATCACAATTGTCTGAATAGCTATTGTTGGTTGCTCTCCAAGGTTCATCCAGGGCTGTGTAGTTGTAGCAGGGGTCAATGCGGACAGCCTCTGTTACGAAAACCAAAACAGAAAAAAATATAATTAATTTAAATATTATATATATAATGTGATCTTAAGTGTAAAGATTTTGTATAGTTACATTTCTTACATTTTTTTCAAACATCAAGTGTTAAAATGACATATTTACATTTTTATTTTTTTACATATACATAAGTTGTACATGAAGGTCTGCAAAGGAACTAGTTGCATGTAAAACACTGTTTAATCTACAGTATTAATGTACAGACACAAACACACCAGTAATGAATAACAGATCTTCATGATACAGCCTGTGAAAACATCAAAAGTCAGTAGAGTATGGAATGTCAAAGCTGCCGAAATAATAAATAAATACATAAATAACACAAAAAATAAATAAATAAATTTATAAATAAATAAATAAAAATAAATAAAAAAAAACTATTTTATTCTTTTATATTATGTATAATTGTATTTTTTCCCCATTTATTTTTTCATTTATTTATACATGTATTTATTTCCACTTTTATGTATTTATATATGTATTTATGTCTACATTTATTTATTTTTACATGACCTTGTCCGTATGGTAATGAGGGGGACGTGTTTTACCTCAGATACAGCAGTCCAGCTCAGAAGTGCTGGCGTAGGCAAAGGCTGCACTATTTTTATACTAATTTTGGCCTCCAAATGGTTGAAGGTCAAAATTACAGTTTCAGTGCAGCTTCAAAGGGCTTTACACGATACCAGACGAGGAATAAGGGTCTTATTTTGCGAAGCGATCGGTCATTTCTGAAAAAAAATACAACTGTATATGCTTTAAATAAACAAATGATTGCCTTTGTAAGTGCTTCTGCTTTCCGTATTCTTCAAAAAGCTTATGCTGTATGTCCTACACCTTCCCTATTGTACTTACGGAAAAAATTTAACTGCCGCTGCATTCGTTACGTAAGTAGAATAGGGAAGGCGTTGGACACACAGTTTAAGCTTTTTGAAGAAAACGGAAATGCGGTTTTGGCGGAAACACTTACAAAGGCGAACATTTGTTTATATAAAGCATATACATTTACATTTTTTTCGAAAATGGCCGATCGTTTCGCTAGATAAGACCCTTATTCTTCGTCTGGTATCGTTTAAAGCCCTTTGAAGCTGCACTGAAACTGAAATTTTGACCTTCAACAGTTTGGAGGCCATTGAAGTCCACTATAAGGAGAATAATCCTGGAATGTTTTCATCAAAAACCTTAATTTCTTTTCGACTGAAGAAAGAAGGACATGGACATCTTGGATGACATGGGGGTGAGTAAATTATCAGGACAATTTTATTTGAAAGTGGACTAATCCTTTAATGAACCAAGATGGTGATATTGAAGTAAGTTCAGTGTACAGTATGTTAATAATGGGCCTATGTACAGGAAAGCAGATGAACCCAGAATATGAACACAAAGTGCTTAGCACGTTTCATTTATATTCTGGACTCATCTAAAGTACCTATATAAAGTACTTTGTCAATGACAAGCAGCCGCCGAGTAAAGATTTCTTTATTGATTCTCGTGAACAGTTTGGCACACTTGTTGTGTCTCTTCCACTGAAAATGTATTGTAAGCTTGCGGTTGCAAAAAGAAGACAGTATTTCATTGACGGTATTTCACTGCAGTATTTTGTTGACTAATCAGATGAAAGGGGCAGGCAAAGAGGTGTCTTCATTTCTTGCATTTTGTTTAGTCACACCACAAGGTGTCACTGTGGCCTCAAAGCTTTGCCCTTGCCACTCTGAGCTTGATTGCTATGTCTGGGGTAAAACACGCCCCCTCATTACCATGCAGACAAAGAAATATAGAAATTAATAAATATGAAAATAAATAAAACATAAATGTGGAAAAAATACAATTATATATAAATAAGGAAAAGTATACATACACTTTTTTATATTTCTTTGTATATTTATTTATATATCTATTTATCTATCTATTTATTTATTTATTATAGCAGCTTTGGCACTCCATAGTAGAGGGCATTGCTAAGCATGCTACATTACCAGCCACAGTTGTCTCTGGAGTGACAGTAGGATTGTTGATGCTAATGTTCCTAACATCTGCAAAACATTTAATGAATATAAATTAATAAACAGATACAAATATCGAATACATATGTACAAAAGGTACATGTTAATGTATTTACTGTATCTCTACAATATACCAAAACACACAGATGGTCTAACAAAATATAGATGTAATACAATACTACACAAACACATAGCCTACATAGGTGAATTCAAATTATGCTTACCTGCACAGTAGGCCTCAAAGCAGAAATTTGGGCTAACAAACTCATAGACATAGTAATTGTCTGGACAGGCTTTAACTTTAATAGGATTGGATTTGAAATAGCAGCAGTCATTCATCCAGTGACCGCAGACTCCTCGGGTGACCACTCCATCCTCGACTCGTGGATGTGAACCATTTAGCCACAGTGGGGCATGAGTGCCACAGCTTAGCTGATCAACACATGTGTCTGGCATCTGAACGCTCTGGCTGTGAATGTAGAGACGATACCATCCGACCCAGTTGACAGAAGTGTCACACATCAAATTGAAGGTATATCGATTGTCTGTTGCTCTCCAAGGATTGTCCAGTACAGTGTAGTTATTGCAGGGGTCAAAGGGGAGGGCTGTGGGAAAAAAAAAAAAAAAAACTGTTAAAAAAATAAATAATTGAAATTACATATAGACATGAGTTGTATGTCTATACAGCAAATTATAGAGAATCCTTTCATTTAGAAAAGCAAACAAGCCTAACAAGTTTTGCATGATTATAACAACGTTCAGCTAATGTTTCTTTAACAGATAAATTCTAAAACATATTTCTCCAAACCTGCTGCAAAATTACATCAATAAGTTATGTCTTGTTTTGATCCATTGTTTAATGAATCATTCAAAAAAGCCAACTAACGTTTATGTTTCCGAAATGTATACTGTAGCCTGCTCTACACCATACAAGGCCTATATGAGCCTATAATAAAGTAGGCTAAATTAACCTATCCCACAAAATCAGTGCCCTCACAACAGTCTATGGCTTTTAAAACATTAAAAACATTGACATTAAGAATTGAATAAGCTTACATTCAAATGTAATCAACATAATTTTACTAAATTTTTAGTCAAGATACAAAAACAGTTCGGTTTCATCCATTTAAACATGTTGTGTTCGACTTCATACACGTTCATTATTTTAGTAACGTTTAAAACAATTAATCTTAACCCAACCCTATCTAAATTTAGTGTTCAGTCATCATCAAGAAATTAATAAACGAACGTTAGTTTCGTAACTTGTTACGAAATAAAATGTCTCTCACCTCAGAAAAACAAACTTTGCTTGTAAAAAGCTTGTAAAAAGCACGCGCTATATTACTTAAAGCTGCAGTACGCAACGTTTTTGTGTTAAAAATTTACAAAAAATATTATCATTATATAGTGAGAATATACAACATGAATCCATTTTCCAAACCGTGTTTTTGTCTTATGCTGAATCATTATGGTACACTTACAATAAGTGTTTATATTCGGACTATTTCAGACCAGACTGGTAGGACTCGCCGCAGAGTATCACAGTAACTGCGTGACTCGCCATAGACATACACGGAGAAAAGTAGCACCGGCTAGAATGTTCCTCCGCAAGACGCGTGCAGTTCTGTTTATTAATCACTAAAGGGTCAAAAATCGCGGACAGCAGTTTTAAGAGCAAAATAAATTACGAACATGCAACGTCGTAGTTATGTTGTAAATTAAGTCATTTAATTACTTAAATGTACCTGTTATGTAACTTGTACTTCGTGTGTTAGCTGGGAAGGGTATGATGCTATTCATCAGGATCAGTGTGTTCGTGTTTCATTAACAGTTCATGTTAGCATTGTGTATCTGACTACCATGGTAATTTTCCATAACCCCATAATAATAATTTCACTTTGCGTTATTTTTGTATTTTTTGTTTTTAATGACTGTGGTGGCTACTTACTTTATTGTATTAACTTTATTGTATTAACAAAAACTAGTTTGGGAGTCCATATACCAGACTATCACACAAAATCCCCAGCAATGTTCTGGGAAAATTAAAGTTATAACTAAATCTAAAGACGTTTTTTTTTTTCTTTCTTTTTGCATTAGGAAAAAATACAAAACCTTACCTGGGACACTGACAGGCTCAGTAATGAACTGAAGGGGTAGGATTGGCACTGACGATGCCGTAGATGCAGAAGGGATGTTAAGGCTTGTGACATCTGTTACCAGGAACATTTTTTTACATTAAAAGTCCATCATTTTCAAACACAACCTAAAAATATTTCCCAAACCAAGGATGTAAATACACTTACCTGCACAGTAAGATGCACACAATAGTGGCTTGACAAACTCATACACATAATAGTTTCCTGGACAGGCTTTGACTTGTATGGGATGAGATCTGTAACCACAGCAGTCACTCCAAGTGGAACTGCACACTTGCCGGGTGACCACTCCATCTTCTGGCTGTGGGTGAGGACCGTTGAGCCACAGTGGGTTAGAAGTGCCACACATGCTGCTATTAACACATGACTCTGGCATCTGGACGCTCTGGCCGTTGTAGAACAGCCTGTACCAGCCATTCCAGTTGACATTATAATCGCACATATTACTGATGTAAGAATTGTCCGTGGCTCTCCAAGGCTCATCCAGACTGGTGTAGTTGTAGCAGGGATCAGTATTTGGAGTGTTGAATGTAACTACAGTGAAAACATAAAGAGTGCATTATATGTATTGTGGATTAAATAAGTCCAAAACTACACGATTAATACCATTTAGCATTAAGAAGTCTGTAAATGCAGTTGTCACATGAAAGGGGACAATATAATTCATGGTATGAAAGGCATGAAGGAGAAATGACTGTACCTGCACAATATACAGGCACTGGGATCGATGGCTTTGGCTTTATTAGTTTGTAGACATAGTAATTTCCAGAACAAGCTTTGACTTGGATTGGGTCAGATCTGTAGGAACTGCACTGGCCATTAACAGAACCGTAGACGTCACGAGAAACAACTCCATCTTCTAGCTGAGGATGAGAGCCATCGAGCCACAGAGAGCTAAAACCTCCACATGACATTGAACTGAAACACCACTCAGGCATCTGAGCACTCAATCCATTAATGTAGAGACGATACCAGCCATCCCATTCAACTAGAGTGTCATCATGTCCAGATATATATCCATACATAAACCAGTAATTGAGTGTGTTTCTCCAGTAGTTGTCGAGAATGTTGTAGTTGTAGCATGGGTCATAATCGGTGTTGATGGCAGCTGATGAAACCAAAAGAAACAAGTTCAAATCCTGACAATTTAGCACCAGTGAGAGGTTCTTACACATGTATACACAAGTATATTAGTCACAAACAACAAAGAAAAGCAAGTGCTAAATGTGTCACTGTGGTGCAAATTCATGTCAGTTGCTTGAAGCTATAGTGAAATTAGCAGGTGCCAACATGGACAAGTTGTGTGACTTATGCAAAGCTGGGGAGGAAAAAAAAAATCACATGCTAACAATATTGTGTATATTTAATTAATGTCCCATTGATTGTATGTCATGTAATTGATTTTTGCAGATTTTTGGGCCTACATTAAGCGAATACAGTAATACATTTTAGATTTTAAGCACTTGAGCAGATAAAGAGTTTTGGTAGCCTACTGACTGAAAAGTAAAAAGTGAAAAGACTGTACTATACTATGGTAACAAGTTCTCGTGAGTCTAAAGTCCTATTCACACCAACAACAATCAAATGATATATATATATATATATATATATATATATGTGATCTCGTCTATATCTTATAGAGTTAAAATGATTTTCTCTTAGAATTAGAACCTTATATAACTTTCTTTTTTCTGTAGAACATAAAATAAGATATTTGAGAAACATCCAATTATTATTATTTTTATTTTTTTTATGTCCATACAATGTGAGTCAATGGACATCAAAACTTTTTGGTTACCAACTTTCTCCAAAATATCTTCTTGTGTGTTCCATATAGAAAGAAATGCATACAGTTTTGGAAAGAAATAAGGATGAATAAATGATGACAAATTTCAATGTGCATGATTTATTATTTGATAGTATATGGCAACCTACACATGGTAAGGCTGGATCCAGTAATCATAGCTGGACTTGCAGTGGAAGCGGTCTGGGATACTGTGCTGATATCTAAAAAAAAAAGGGGGTGGGGGGTAAAAGACTCTGATGAAAATTAAAGTTTACAAAACACATAGGCTACATTATGAAAAGCTGAAAAAAACACAGTACCAGTGCAGTATGCTGAACACCCATATTGCGGCTTCACAAGTTCATAGACAAAGTAATCTCCTGGGCAAGCTTTGACTCTGATGGGTGAGAATCGATCATCGCAGCAACCGTTCCAAAAACTGGCCCCACAGATCTCCCTGGTCACCACTCCGTCCTCTATCCGAGGATGGGAACCGTTGAGCGACAGACTGATGTCCGTGTTACAGCTGCCTCCACTAACACAGCTCTCTGGCATTCGGATGTCCATTCCAATGTAGAAAAATCGGTACCAGCCGTTCCAGGAGAAAGAGTCATCACAAATCCACAATCCACTTTCATTTGTGGCTCTCCAGGGACGATCCAGGGATTCATAGTTGGAACAAGGATCAATACTGATGCTGAAAGCAACTGTCATGAAGGAAAAGATGAAGTTCATTTTTAAATTTTAACTTTCAAAAGATTGGGGTCAGAACGATTTTAAAGAAATGTATATTTTATTAAGCAAGGATGCAAATTGATCAAAAGTGGCAGTAATTTATAAGTGTAACAAAGGGTTTCCATTACAAATAAATGCTGTTCTTTTGAACTTTCTATTCAAGAAAGAATCCTGAAAAATAAATTCTGTCATGGTTCCCACAAAAATATTAAGTGTAAAAATTATAAAAATTTATTAAATATTATATAAAAATATATTCTATCCCCCTACACTACCCCTACCTATCACAGAAAACTTGAATTTCATTTTTTTTTTATATAATTACTCATTATAATTAAGTAAATTGAACAATATTGTTTTCCCAATAAAAAAAAAAAAAAAAAAAAGTAATTTTATTATTGAAAGATAATACAATACAATATAATAATTTCAAATTATACTTGCAGGAAATGAATACCTGCTATGCACCATTCTTTTTTTTTTTTTTTTTTTTTTTTTTTAAGATGACATGTGACACATGCCAGCATTAATTAATTTCCTTAAGGTGTGCAGTTGATGAAGGTTTCACATTCCAAACACATTGTGGCAGAGAAGCCTTTTACCTCATCTCATACTGAACGTTTGACACATTTTTTCTTTGTAAATGAAAGTAAAGAATTGAAAGTGTAAGAAATGAAGGATTTTAATTAATGAAACTCTTACCATTAGTCAACAGGAGTAGTGACGCACGCGAGATTAGGAACCTCATTGTGGCAGACTGCTCCTGAAAACGTCAAACTGATCTGTGAAATGAACAAAGAATATATAATGTATATAAATATATATAAAGTGGTAACACTTTCACTAATGTTAGCAAATTAATCTTATTGTAATGTATATTAACTAACATGAACTAACCATGAGCAATACATTTTTTATTTGTTAATATTTGTTAATGTATAGTTAATACAAATACAGCAGTTCATTGTTAGTTCATGTTAGTTCACAGTGCAGTAACTAATGTTAACAAATATAACTCTTGATTTTAATAATGTATTAATACATTTTGAAATTCACACAAAAACAAAGATTTATAACTAATATTAAGTAATGTAGTTAACTAAAGTTAACAAATTAACCTTATTGTAAAGTGTTACCTATAACTATATATAAAATATATGAGATAAATAGATTAGATAGATAGATAGATAGATAGATAGATAGATAGATAGATAGATAGATAGATAGATAGATAGATAGATAGATAGATAGATAGATAGATAGATAGATAGATAGATAGATAGATAGATAGATAGATAGATAGATAGATAGATAGATAGATAGATAGATAGATAGATAGATTCTAAAAAATGCTGGGTTAAAAACAACCCAAGTTGGGTTGAAAATGGACAAACCCAGCGATTGGGTTGTTTTAACCCAACTGTTGGGTTAAATGTTTGCCCAACCTGCTGGGTAATTTTACTTAACTCAACTACTGTTTAAAAATTACAGTATTGCTTACTTAAAATGAACCCAAAATATATTGAAAATTAACATTTATTAATATGTTTAATTTATTAATATGTTTTAATTTCATTTTAGATTCATTTTAAGTCAGCCATATAGTCATTTTCAAACAATACTTGGGTTAAATAAAACTACCCAGCAGGTTGGGCAAACATTTAACCCAACAGTTGGGTTAAAACAACCCAATCGCTGGGTTTGTCCATTTTCAACCCAACTTGGGTTGTTTTTTAACCCAGCATTTTTTATAGAGCCATTTTTGCAATAGTGTATACTGTATTATACTGTATTGTATTTTTATTGTATTATATTGCTGTATTTTATACACTCTTAAAATAGCTAAAAATAGATTTTGCACAATTACCTATAACATGTGCATTTGCTATTTAGAAGATTGTTTTGCAAAGTCTTTGTTGTTTACATTTAATAAAGCTGCAGCTACCACTGTAAAACCCAACGAGTTAAGGTAACTCAAACCATTTGAGGAAACCGATTGCCTTAAAAGTGTTTCTTGTTACATCTGTTACATATACGTTGTAATAACAGTGAATTACGAATAATTACATGCAACTAACTCTATAAATGAAACCCTATTCCTAACCCAAACCCTATACTAAGGACCCCTTAAAATAAAGTGGGTAACACTAAGTATTAACTATAAACTATATGACTTTAGTCTAAATAAACTCGTAATCACTGCTTATTAATAGTTAGTAAGGTAGTTGTATGGGTAGGATTAAGGGATCTAGAATAAGGTCATGCAGAATAAAGCATTAATATGTGCTTTATAAGTGCTAATAAACAGCCAATATCCTCGTCATATGCATGCTTAAAAGCAACTAGTTAATAGTCAGAATTGGACCCTAAACAAAAGTGGCACCGATAATATTTAATTTAAACCAGTGGTGGGACCCACCGCTCTGCAAATTTTGTGTCTCCCCTATGACACTCAGAGAGGTGTCTCCAGGACCAGGAATAGAAAGCACTGGATTAAACAAAATCAACTTAATAATAATAAAATAACTTAATCATAATGCATAATAAAATCACAGTCTTTAGTTGAACTCAAATCTCTTTCTGTTAACTGCTAAAGCAACAGTCTTTATGCACCCAGCCAATCCTCAAGATAACCACAGGCTCTACTCTTCTCCACAAGGGTAACCCCCAAAGACATAACAGATACCCTTTTAAATTCCAACATACAGAACATTAAACACTAACAGATCTCCCCTTGTATTAATCTTGAGCAAAAACATAAAATAACACAATTTTAAAATTTACTGGGAACTAGATCTGATGTAACTCATTCATTTTGAGTTCTGTTTAATACAATCAGTTATTGAGTTCACATAACTTTTTTTTATTAAGTAAAAACTAAGTAATATTTGAGTATAGTGTATTTACAGTGTGTATTCCACAAAGCCAGAGAAACCCCAAAATCCCAAATTAAAATGTTCATATTGACATAATTAGCTAATATCACAAAACGATTGATAACAAAAGCAGTAGAAAGAGTGAGTAGATGGGATGAATGAAGTAATTTCACCTGAGATGAAATGCTGCTGAACCACAGTGATTCTCTCTGCAACGGTTCAAACCAGAACACAATGACGCTGAACCGCACATCCCAGTCTTATGTAGTCCTGATAAACGTAGGTGGACTGTGACTAGAACCAAAAGAACTCTCAATGAACCGGTTTTTCCATTTATTTAATGTATGGCATTTTGTGTGTCATTGACCTGTCATTCAGTGGGTTTATTTCCTTGTATAGATGTATTGGTAACACTTTCCAATAAGGTTTTTAATTAGTTAACATGAACTAAGAATGAACAAAACTTCTACAGCATTTATTAATTAATCTTACGTTAATGCTAATTTCAACATTAATACATTATTAAAAATCAAATGTTGTATTTGTTAACATTAGTTAATGCACTGTGAAAGATTAATAAATAACAAATGTATTGCTCATTGTTATGTTGTAATTAGTTAACAAATTAGACCTTAAGAGTTACCAATGTAATATAGCGTTACTTTACACAGAGACTCTGTGTATATCTTTAGATGAATGCTCAATTGAATCCCAATTAAGAATTGCATTCATGCGCAAACACAAAAATCTATATTTGCATAGTAATGAATACATATTTGTATTTACTGTACAAGGGTACATCATTATTACAAATGCAGTTACAGTATGTGCCATATTACCTATTGATTGTTTAATGAGTCTTATTTTAATATAAATTTTAAATAAGTTTCTGCTTGTAAGGTAAATGAAAAAAAAGTCTCTTTCTACTTCTGACTTGGAAAAAATGGGTACCGATTACATCAGAAGTCATCCTGCACGGGAAGAACAGCATTAGAAATGCCTTTGCTCAAATTACAAAAAATTATAAAATATTTAATTATGTATATTTTGTAGCTATTTTGCAAATAGGATTGTGCAAAATGATCAAATGTTTAAAAAAAAAAAAAAAAAAAAAAAAAAAAAGATCAAACATGAGTAACAACTAACATCACAAATTAAGTCCTGGTTAAAAAATGTTGCAAAGCAACTTTCGGCATAACGACGGAAGTGTAGCTTCTAATCATAATTGATTGTGACTGGTTGAACAAGATTTTTTATTCATATTTCTAAGAACACAAGAGAAAGAGAAAATATTCTTTGTAAATGACTCAGAAACTCAGGCAGTACTATATCCCAAATGTCATGCCAATAAGCTGAACTTTTATTTAATATAAAAACTGCATTTTCTTTAAAGAGCAAAACAGAGGGAGATGAAAAACTCTTCATTTCCAACAAGGTCCCAGAGGAGAGAGCAATGAGGATCATTCACAGGTGTAGCCCAACATGTGTCAGTCACTGAGGAAAACTGACGGCTGTCGGCTCCATCAACATGAACTTCCACAAAAATCTATTTCTTCTGCTCCATATTCATAGGTTGGAGAATTCAGGATCCTGATCCTGACATGTGCCTGGACCAGCAGGATGGTTCATTTGCATATGAATAAGGAGGCTGTGATACATTTGTCAACTGTAAGTAACAGTTTTATTATATCCCGATTTAAACTAGCAATATACATTTGGTGTGTGTCTGAATTTGGGGGAATTTCATCTCCATTTTCATACATCGTATTGGGTTTGAGGGTATATACATCAGTAAAAACTATTCCTTGCAATGCAGCAAAAGTCAAATGTTTAGCATGCAAGTCATCTTAGGTTTTTGTTTTTGATTCTGTGGAAATAAAAATGCAAATGTGGGCAGCTATGTCACAACTCATGCCACTAAGTACAGGAATGTACAACATCCAACAGGACCATGAACAATACAGAATGCAAAATGCAATACAGAACTATTAAGATGTACAGAATTAATACCACATGACATGCAGCATTTGTTGAAAATGGAACTTTTTTGCCATTCCAAACTGTTCCTGTTCAAGTGGGTCCTTTGAGGTGTAACATCAGCAGGAAATACCTGTATGACAATAAACCGTCCCAAAAAAAAAAAAAAAAAAAAACCCTTAAGGCTCCAAGTTCCTCCTAATGCAGAAATTTAGGAGCAATGTAAAGTTAGAGGGCGTGTCACTACAAATTTTAAAACTTAATTTTTTCCTTCATCCAAGTGTACTACATAAATTTTAATGCTAAATGTAACTCCTAAACTTTGGACAGCTTAGAAATCCTCCTGATGATCCATGTCACAACTGAGTAAATATATTGGAATTATATTACAATGACATCGGACTTTTTAAAAAGGTATCACCTGTATGGTGAAGAAGTTCTTAGTTTTAAGTGTAGTTCAGTTTCCCTTTATCTTTGGTGGTTCTGCATTATCCATCGCATTACCGCCCCCTTCTGCTCCAGACAGTGACACGATTAGGACATCCGCAACATGCACGCCTAAGAACCATTTTAAAAAATATAGCAATACCAAACTACAAACAATGTAGAATAGCTTGAATACAGCGTGCGTCTCCCTCAGACTGTAAACGAAGCTCCGGCGCACCAGATAACATGTCATCAGCGCCACTGTCCGGAGCAGAAGGGGGCGATAATGCACCAATAACCTGGATGCCAACCGCCGTAAAACAGGAAAGAAGCAGCAGCAGAGTCCTGAACGCGGATATACAACAGACCGGGAAGAGAAGAGAATGCTGAATAAAGTCGTAGTTTTTGTTATTTTTGGACCAAAATGTATTTTAGATGCTTCAAAAACTTCTAACTAACCCACTGATGTCACATGGACTACTTTGATGATGTTTTTATTACCTTTCTGGACATGGACAGTTTTCCGAAGATGAATGGAGGTCTTACGGGTTTGGAACGACATGAGGGTGAGTCATTAATGGCATAACTTTCATTTTTGGGTGAACTAACCCTTTAAGTGTTCCTTAGAAAACATGCCCTTTAGAGTTTTGTAAGTTAAGCTAAAACTCCTAGTTAGGAACTCGAAGGACTCTGATAAAATTCTTTGGAGAATAAGCAGATTCAAAATATCTGTGGCCATATTCACAAGTTCAAGACCCATCCTGGCCACCATCATCGCTGCCAGGTAAAACCTTAAACCAGACATTAAATACAGCTTCTGCACAAGATGAGGAAAGAGAAAACAACCAGAGCACTCTTGTAACTCTTCATGTTTGGATTTACAGCCGTTCAGCTCACACACTGCATTTTGGGTAGTGAATGAAGCATATTTTTTATTTTCTTCACTGAGATCTCAAGGTTAAATGAAGAAAACAGCATCAGCAGCTGTTAAGTTTTACCCTATTTATTTCAACACTCATGGTACCGCTTTTTGTGGAAAAAAGGGTGAAGAATTACCGTAGGAGATTTAACCATCTGAGTGGTGAAAAACACTTGTAAAACAGGCTTAAATAAATAATAATAATAATAAAATAAATAATAATAATAATCAGTGCATTTAATCTTATATCTCTAGTGAAATATGTGCAATTTATTCACATCCAAAAATGAACATCCTGAATACAATTTATTTTCAAACAGAATCTTTGCATACAAACGGCAGGAAATGGGCACTAGAGGAAGAGAGTGCAAAGCATTCTAAATGATTATATATTTGTGGCTACATTGTACTGCAAAACACATCTGAGATCACAAGAGAGACAACATTAATATTGCAGTTTGCAATGACACCGTCTACATAATGCATTAATTACTCACACGCACAAGTATTCATATATTGCACTTTGGAGGTAAATAAAGGTCTTGGTTAAATAGATGTTAGATAGTGTTCAACATAATCATCCCATTCCAACCCAGTCCAGTAAAGACTAAACTGGTCAGTGTTAAACATTACAGAAAAATGTTATACATTACTGACATGACAGGCTATATTTGTGCAAAAATTACATTTATCTCCCCCTAAAAATTCACCGTGTCTGCTCTGTCAGCCATAATTGTTCCATTAAATCCATTTCAATCATAAAGACATATTTTTGTTCATTTAAAAACTTTGCGGTACCCAGATGCTACAGAAGTTGCATTGTGTGTCTCTAAAAGTAGACAAGACAAGAGTTTGATTTGCTGTAAATCAAACTTTGTTAGGAAGATGATACCAAAAAAAAAAAAAAAAAAAAAAATGCATATAGTCTATATAACAACATGCCAACTTGGCATCGATTACAATTTTTGAGGACCGCTCCACACAACACTATATATACCCTTTCACATTCAACTAGGCTTAAATGTCCAGAAAATTAACAAGTACCCATTTCCAACTGAGTATAATCAGCAAACTTAACCATCTACAACAGATTTGCTCAAGAGTATCCATGAAACATCTAGCAAACATCTTCTTTCAGAAGTTCTACCAACAAGAGAACCAGCACTTGGGGCAGAGTTCTTTATGCCAACAACGTACGGTTCTGCATCACCTTCGCTTGGAGCTGGATATGGAAAAAAAATCAGAGTTCCGAAATGAAAACACTTTCAGTTGAGAGTAGAATACATTGGTGTGATAGCTTCTTCAACCAACATAAAGAGAAATGAGAAGGGCGGCTCACTCTCGCTAATAAAAAAATAGCTTTAATTGGTAATTCTTTACAATAATCTTCTATTAGTTATCAATAGTTAATATTTTATGACCAAACATGCATTAATTAAATTAATTAAACCTAATTGTAAAAAAAAGAAAAGAAAAAACATAGTTAGGAATAAAAAAATATATAAAGTATATTTTATTCCGTACTAGATATTGCATTAACTAATCTATAGAAGCTTATTTTAAAGTATTACCTATTAAGAAACAAACAAAAAAAGAAAATAATCCCCCAAATCAAATACTGTGCCTGTAGTTTAGACATTTTTGTAAATGATTTATTCTTGAAAAGTACAGTATTCTCCAATGCGGCCCTTTGCACTACAGATAAATCAATTTAAGACAGAACCAACCAACTTAAAATGAGCCCAAGCTGAATGCTAATCTCATCCTGATGCCCAAAATCTTCCAAAAGTGAAGACTTAAACCACATGGCTCACCATGAAACGTCAGCAAAAAGTACCACTGTACATTCAACGCTCACGGTTCATTAAGCATTGTTTTTTCATTTAAAAACAAACGACAACAATAAAATATAGACCACTCAGAAGTATGCAACTAATATGGAGTGCTACATGGTTTGGTATGGACTGTAAGAAGCTACGTTTAAACTGCTCCTAAAGGAAGGCCACCTGACGACAAGATGGAAAAAGAATGACAGAGAGAAGCTCTTCATTGTCTTGATTTCAACCCACTCGCTTACTGACTGAGTGCTTAGCCCTGTTTTTCTTTGGAGAGCTCAGTGTGAAAGCCTGAAATGCGTGCTGGTGTTTTAGAAAGGAGTCTTGGAGATCTCCCGGGTGCAGCAGAGACAGAAGAGGCTTCATGCACCTGCAGGGCCGCTTCGCCCTAAAAAAGGCTTACAAGAATCGAGAGCAGCCCACTACATGCTGGTAAATCTCAGTGTTTTGCTGCCTGAAGGTTTGCACACAGCCATAATGAGATTCTCCTGTCTGAGAACTTACAACAGTACACATAGATAATAACGTTATATAGCGGTACACACACAGACACAAGTTTATATTCCATGCTACAGACACCAAAAAGTACTGTTTTGGCGCCGATGTGAGTGAGACTTTGGTACCGCTTCGATAATGTGGAACCTGCTCCATGCAACTAATTTCCCAGTGACTGACGTAGTGTATATGAACAACAGAATGTGAGTACAATGCACAACAACAGCAACAACAGGTGAAAAGAAGGTATAAGAAGTTACAGAGTGAGAATTTAAAAAATAAAATATCTTCATAAAAAACAAATAACAAAAAAAAAAAAAGAACCGCCAAGTCTAGCTTGGCATCTACAGCCGACACGCCAGTCGTGTGTCAGATCATATCTGAGCAAGTGCCAGTACAAGAGCCAAAGCGAGTATCACAGCCCACACATGTATGTGTGCTAGCGGCCACTGGAGTCTCCACACTCTATTGTCCCGTGAGTCCCATTAGTTAATGGCTCTTAAGGCAAAGGACGGCACATGCGGAGTGAGAGAGAGAGAGAGACAGAGAGAAAAGGGCATACTGCTTCAGGGAAGGCAGGACAAGATTGGCTCATAGCTGGTGCACTATGCTGTCAGCGTGATTGATGGATATAGGGCCGTCCTGTCTCAGTCTCTGCCATTGAAAAGTCGTGCTGAGCGATCCGACTTCCTCTTCCTCGTTCTCCTGCTCTTTAGCAAACTCCATGAAAACCTGCAAAACAGGTACACACTTTCAAATAAAATTCAATTAACTATGATCTGGCCATGGCATGTAGACAGACAGGCCACAAAAACCTAACTGTGTTCTCTGGAAATGAGCCTTAAATTCATCTAATACACTTCACTGTCATAGGCTTGCTGCGGAAGTTGGCGTTACCCGTTTTACTACATAGTGTTTGGACATACACTGATTACATTACTTGCCCCGCCCCACCCCCACTGTCATTTTGCTTCATTATTAAAATAAAAATCATTTAGTTCATTTGGACTACAAATGCTACAATTACAAAATGAAAGGATCTGCTCTGCTCCACACAGCACGAGCTGCAGAGTTGCAGAACAGTGCAGCAGGAGAGATGACTGACAAGACGGAAGAGGATTTGGTGAGCAAGAGATCCTGAACATCACTGACAAATATCTTATCTTGTAAAATGTGCGGTCGGTAACGGCGCTCTCTATACACAGAGTACGCATGATCACTAAAAGTAAAAAGCGAGCGCGCATTCAAAAGAGATTTCAAAACCCCACGTACCATGCCTGTAAATTATAGGGCTACGTTCAGACTGCAGGTAAATGTGGCTCAAATTGCTCAGATGTGACTCAGATCTCATGACAGTGTGAACAACACAAACCACATGGATTCTGATCTTTTAATTCCGACTTGTTCCACTTTCATAAGTGGTAGTAAATCCAACGTTTTGCAACGTGACCTCAGTCTGAACCGTCAGTATCGGAACTCGTGACTTTTACGTCACTCTAGATCAACATCTGTCACAATTCTGCGCTCATGGGAGTCACTTCAAAGATTTTACTTAGTTTACATTATCAAGACAGTTGCAAAAGGTAGTCAGTGGAAGGACAGTGATGTGTCAGAGCTTAGTATTACAATGACCGCTCTATATACAAGCAAAATATGAGGGCTCGTATCATAAATGTTTAAAAAACTGTTCTTTTTTTTGGATCCTCCTTTGGTTTTTATGTTGTCTGCACCTAGATTCACTGGCTTCGGTGGTAGATCACACTATAAATAAATGCATAATCACTTACTTTAAATGTCACTTAATTTACGTGATTTCTTTTTATTGCTCTTTTGAGTCAGTCCAGGACCATGATCTGTTCACAATGGAATGTGATATTGGTCACATTAAAAAACAACGTGAACAGTTATACCCCCCCCCCCCCCCCAAAAAAAAGATCAGAGCAATAAATTGGATCTGCAGTGTGAACGTAGCCACTGATAGTGGAGTCCTGATGCACGCAAACTATACAATATCTCCCCCCCCACCTCACCCCCGTTTTATTGGTAATACCGGTGTTGCAAGTTTATTTAATGGTGTGCATTTCCTCACTCTGACATCCCTACACTGGAAGTTTGTAATTAAATAAACCATAATTCAGTATGTTTTTTCAAATAAACATTTTTTTGCAGTATTTTTAATGGACATCCAATAGTGACATACTTGTTCAAGGGTTGACTGGGAGAAGTTGTACTCTTCAAAGTTAAAGTTCTGTTTAGCTGTGAACACAAAGGTGAATGATCAAAATAGTATTTTTTAACTCTTCAAAAACTCTGGTTGGTATGGGTCCATTTCTTACCACTTTCCAACTGGGCAAAGGACTTGGCTAGTGACTTCACATCTTCCATTGGGATTTTATACACCATCAGAGTGGCAAAACTGCAAAGATTCAAAACATTTGTTTGTTTATATATAAATCTCTAACTCCCAGATGTTTTACATACTTTTATTTCATACATTTGCAGTTTAGTGCTTCACATTTTTTCTTTCTCCCAAGAGTCCCATTTAATTTCAAATCCAATGCATACACGTCTCACCTGTCCTGACGAGCAGCATGGGGAAATATCTTCAGTATCTCTTTGTGCAAAAGTGCTACCTGCTGGAGACCTGTGAGCTCCTCCCTGAGATTAATCTCTAGGCTGTAGCCTCTTCCAAACTTCCCCTTCAGGTGCTGAATTGATCCAATACACCTGCAGGGGGCGACAAAAAAAAATGTTATATGCTTTTTTTCTGCTTTAATTGCTTGCTTCTAATTCTCAATATGTCTATGTTAATGCGAGGAACTAGCTTGACAATGCTTGTCATTTTTAATTGACAAATTTATCTGTCCCAGCCTCTCACCTCAGCTGACCAGAAACCATGATGGCCACACGGTCACACACAGCCTCCGCCTCTTCCATGTAGTGGGTGGTCAAAAGGGCCCCTCGCTGTTTGTTCTTAAAGGCAGCACGGATTGCCCTCCTATTGGAATGAACCACTGAAATGTTCATTTTTGCAGCCCTCTGTTTTATATCTACACTTTTATTAAATGTCTGTATATCATAATATGCATCATACAAAAACTAAAACAGTGAACAGAAGCCATGGACATTCATGTAGTGTAGTAAATTTTACCACATGCGCTGTTTTGATTTGGGATCCATCCCTGTAGATGGTTCGTCCAACAGAACTATCTGAGGATTTCCCAGCATGCTTAGTGCAAAGCAAAGCTGAGCATGAAAAACATAAAAAAAAGCCTAAAGTACATGACAAAGTACAGTTTTCAATTTTCTATACTAAGTTATATGTATTTTTGACTTACCTTCCTCTTTAGCCCTGCAGACAAGTTTTTTGCCTGTTTGTAAAGATGATCCTTCAGCTCTAGAGCACTCACAACACTGTAAAGACAACACACACAATCTTTAAAAACTGAAAATGACTTTGGTGGTCACACTGTATAATGTGAGGCTGGTGAATTGAGAACATTTTCCAGCCATAAAATTGTTCTTAAAAGGATTCGTTCACTTTGAAATGAAAATTAGCCCGAGTTTTACGTACCCTCAAGCCATTCTAGGTATATATGACTTTGTTCTTTCTGATGAACATAATCACAGCACTATTAATAAACATCCTGACGCATCTGAGCTTTATAATGGCAGTGATAGGGATCAGTGATATGAGCTGAAGAAAGTGCTTCCATTCACATCCAACCATCATAAATATGCCAGACCGCCTTTCGTATCGAAGTTACGAAGAAAGCGTAAACTGGCGTCATGTTGAATACGGAAGGAGGCTTGTGCGGAAGCAAGATGTTCTACTTCATAACTTGTTAAAAAAAATACAAAAAAATATCCACATTTAACAAGTTATGAAGTAAAACATCTAGCTTCCGCACAAGCCTCCTTCCGTATTCAACATGACGCCAGTTTGCGCTTTCTTCGTAACTTCTATACGGAAGGCGGTCTGACAGAAGCTACATATTTTACTTCATAACTTGTTTAAATATGGATTTCTCTTTCTTTCTTTCTTTCTTTTTTTTTTTTTTTTTTTAAACAAATGCATCACTTCAGGCCTTTATTAACCCCACCGGATCCTTTCGGACTTTCTTCAGCTCATATCACTGATCCCCATCACTGCCATTATAAAGCTCAGATTATCTGATCGGGTTCTTCAGTGCTCTAAATCACTCAGAAATCTATTGACAGTTCAATAATCTCTATTCAGTTTTTGCTAAATATTAGTTGTTCTTATGCCTTTTGCACAACATTGCACCATTTCATGCTTTTTATCTTCAGAAAGATCTTTCTTCCTCCTCATATTGCATGAGAACTGTGTCTTGCTTAATAATGTGGAACAACCTCTTTAAGCATGTTTTCCATTTACCTAAGAAGACGTGGCAAACTACCTAAACCTGTCTGAGACTGATACCAGGTATCTAAAAAGATATGAGAACTAAAACAAAAACACCTACTTTGAAAAATTAAAATCTGAATGTTTATTGTACTAAAACCGTACTGATGTCACTTAATAATTTGGAACACAGTGTATATGCAACGTTTAAACCCTGATTTTCTAGAGTAAAACATTTGAGGCCAGTAAGATTTTTTTTTTTTTTTAGCAAATTGATCAAAAGTGACAGTAAAGACATTTCTAATGTTACAAAGGATTTTTATTTCATGTTCATTTGAACTTTATATTCATTAGAGGAGTAATGATTCAGCTTTGCCATTACAGGAATTAATTATATTTTAAATATATTAAAATAGTACAACAGTTACTTTAAACTTCATATTTCTTTAAAACAATTTTCTTTTTTTCAAATAAATGCTGCTTTTGTGAACATAATGAGACATTAAAACATAAAAAAATAAATAAAAATAATATGATAATAGCAATCTTACCAACCTCAAACCTTTAAGTAGTATAAGTGTGAAAAAAAAAAAAAAAAAAAAAATATAGTAGGGATTTTTTTTTTTTTTTTTTAAGATTTTGTACCGCTTAATGATGTTTGGGATATCACGTTGACGTAGTCCCTTGATGGCAGCATAGATCTCCAGGTGCTCCTGTAGAGTGATTCTAGGCCACAGAGGGTTCACCTGAGGACAGTACCCTATATGCTCCAATGGGTTCTCCACTGGCTGGAAGTCTGTGCTATAATCTCCCATCAGAATCTAAAAATCAGTTTCAAACTAAAGTCAGAACACACTGACCAAGCCTCATGTGTTCAAAATAACTCCTAAGCAGAAAAACAAAAAACTAAACAAAACATTGACACGTGACAGATTGAGCACAAACCTGTCCAGCAGTGGCTTCAGTGTCTCCAGATAGCATGTGCATGATGGTGCTCTTTCCTGCTCCATTTGGTCCCAGCAGACCCAAAACCTCACCTGAGAACACATCATTTTTCATTAACATCTGCTCGTTCTCTCGAACATCATTTACAGTACAGCAAGTCAAGGAAAATACTACCTTTGCGAACACAGAAGGAGATGTTCTTAGTGGCCACTTTCCTTCTCTTGTTGAGCGAGAAGCCCTCCCTCTTGCCTTTGTACTGTTTCTTGAGGTTACTCACCACCACCACCGGTTTCTGTAAAATAAAAATAAATATATATAAAATAGTTTTTAAATAGTTATTTTTTTTTAAAGTTATTTTTCCATTTTTAATGTTGTTAGACAACTATGTGATTTGTGACAAGAGATTTATAGGAATGTGGGGTGTACCTCCTCACAGCACTGACAGGTCAACGCCTCCTTCACTCGAGCTTTCTCCATCTGAACATCCTCATCCTCACTCACGTTCTCCTCTGGGTTCCGCTGAGCTTTGCTCTTCGCTTGGGAGGAAATCCTTTAGAATACAGAGATCAAGTTCCATTTCTTAGTGACGTAGACTTTCATAAGGTCTCACTTAAATTACAACAGTTCACACTATGTGCTTAGTAACTGCTTTGACTTGGTACTGAAATAGTTTGAACCACATTCTGAATCAGGGTTTCTGCGGGTTTTATGAAGGTAAATCTAAGACTTTAAAACCTTTTAAAGACCATTTTAGACATTTAAGAGGAAGCAATATTGAAAAGTTGTGCATTGATTTGAAATTATGGTTAATGTTTAAATTATGTGCTAATAATATGCCAATGTTTACTGCTTCATGTACACTAGAGTTGAAAATTTTGGGGTTAGTAAGACTTTTTTTTTCTCTCTCTCTTCAGATCACAAAGGCTGCATTTATTCAATGAAAAATATAGTGAAAGCAATAATATTGTGAAAAAATTACTACAATTTAAAATAGACATTTTATACTCGAATGCATTTTTAAATGCAATTTATTCCTGCGATGGCAAAGCTGAATTTACAGCATCATTACTCCAGTCTTCAGTGTCACACGATCCTTCAGAAATCATTCTAATATGCTGATTTGTCACTGAGGAATCATTTCTTATTATTCTTATAATAATTCTTATTATTTTTGTGGAAACATTGATACAACTTTTGAGGATTCTTTGATGAAAATAAAGTTAAAAGAGAAATAGAAACTTTTATAATGTTACAAAAGATTTACTTAACGAGTCATCTTATTGACCCAAAACCTGTGAATAGTGCAACTGTACAACAAACCAGTAAAATTATTTATTTTTTATTTTTTATCCTGTTTAAATGTTAATATTCTGGAACTGCATCAATGGGGGGAAAAAACAACAACTTTATTTGTATAAAGAATTTTAGTGAATCAGACAAAACATGAGCTCCTAGATGTAATTCAAATGGTCTGTCATTTTATTCCAATCGTTACTCCTGATTGGAGGCTTTGGTAAAAATGTACTTCAGCATTTAGTTTATGAAGTCAGACCTGCAGAGCTGGTCATTTTTCATGGTCTTCCCTCCATATCTGATCTCCAGCCATCTCAAGGTGAAGAGCAGCAGGATACACTGGATGTACGGCTATGGAAACCACAACAAAGATTCAGCATAAAAGACAAAAGTATAATGGACTTTGATATAGCAAAATGATATTTAACTTACAGCCACAACAGAGATGAAGAGATTCTTCCACAGGAAATCATCATGAGGGGACTGAAGGAAGGTGGCCTAGAATGAAAAAGACACATTTCAACATATACTAGGGTAAATTCCACTTCAGCTGATTGACTGCATTTCATCCATGCTCTCAAACACAGAATAGATGGAGTCCTGTGAGCAGTAAAGTGTTACCATGGTAATGCAGTTAAGGCAGCCCATAAGAGGGTAGAGTGGACTGAAGAAACACAGTGCATTGTGCAGGAGACGAGCGATACCAGCATCTTCATTCACAAGAGCCAGCTGGACTACGGATGCAGAAACCACACACAACTATGGACAAAAAACAAAATATATGAAAGAAGAAAAGAAAGAAAAAAAAAACCCCCAAAAAACAACCTGAATACCCTCTTACAGTCACGTTTGAATATGAAAGATAGTTTTTAGGGTTTCTACACCCCTGGAACAATGACTTTCCATGACTTTTAGAGCTAGATACTTCAAATATAATATATATTTTTTTAGTTGATTAATCATCAATTTCACAATGGCTTGATATTTCCAGGTTTTCCATACGCATGTGAAATTGTTACTATTTATTTTTTTGTTTTTTACTTACCATCATAGAGACTACTGAGAAGAAGTCCCTATTGCTCTGGACTCTGACAAACATGAAGGACACGCAATATGTGAAGAGGATCATGGCTGGAGAGAAGCCAATCAGACACAGAGCCTGAAAATGAAGAAAAGATAGCCATCACATTGTAGTTGTTGTCTGCGTTGTTGTTTAAGCTTAAATAACTTCTATGTTACAAAAAGTCTAGTGGCAGCCGATCTCTGTAAGGTGAAGCATTTTCTTACCACAGGCATGATGTTATGGGAGGTTAGCAGGTTTGTAGAATGAAAGGCAAACAGGGTGCTGGTCATACAGGTTAAGATGAGATAATAGAAAGGGACATCAATAGCTGCCTGACCACACCAGTACGCCGAAGGAACAAGACCAGAGATCCTCAGGGTTGAGCGACACTTCAACTGATAAAAATACAGGAAAGACAGATTGGTTGCATTCAATGTAAACATTGTTATAACAATGAACTCTGAAATATTAGGGACATTCTGAAAAAATTGAGCTTTTACAGCACCCTCATTAAGGAGATTATAGTTAAGGGGTTTGTAAGCTGCATTTATTTGGTCAGAAATACGGTAAAAACAGCAGTATTGTGAAATAGTATTACAATTTAAAATAACTGCATTTTTAAAAAGCATTTTAAGAAGAAAATTTATTCCTTAGATGGAAAAGCTGTTAATGCCTCATTGCTGAATAAAAGTAAAACACTGACCCTAAACTTTTTATAGCCAAACCATCACTATATGAAGTTACAATCTACATATGTACCTCTCTGTCTCTTGTGTGGTCCATTGCAAAGTATGCTGGCATCCCAGCAGCCAGCATCCCGAGAATCACAGCCTCAATGTAAACCAGGGCGAAGGATGTCTTATCTGGGATTTGCTAAAATGCAGACAGAATACAGCTATAGACACTCGTAAGAAACATCAGTAATGTATGTGCAGTGACTTCAGTGTATTAATGCACTGCACTTACATAGTCAAAAGGTTTAGTCCATGTTCTAATGTGTCCAGTGCCATTAAAGCCCCTGAGGAGGGCGTTGCTGAGTACATTGACAGCCATGGGCAAGGAGTGCACAGTGGTACTGTTAAATGCTAAAATGTAGGCAAAATCCTGGAATTCACACAGAAAAAGAGTGAGAGAAAGAACAGAAAGATTGAACAACAGCAATTGTTTAAATTATTAAAAAAAATAAATAAATCATTTTAGGAAAAAAATAAAAATAAAACAAATCCATTACTATAACTCAAAAGTGTAGAGAGGATTAACCAATTATACTGGTAAGAAAATTCTCTCACTCACCTTACCGGATCCTGTCACGTTGATGGCGGCACTGACAGGTGCGGCAGACATGTAGTCTGGTTTTTTCATCATTTCCACTTTAATGTCCTGAGACTCCAGATTGTGGATAAACCCTGACTGGTCAGAATCTACCACAACACACATATTTCACATTAACCAAGTCAATTCGGTATCAAATCAACTTGAACAAACACCACCCTCAAATGTCCTCAACTAAGCTTTGCAGCTCAATAATAAAAATAATAATAAATAAATAAATAAATAAATACAAATATAAAATTAAAAATAAATACAAATATAAATAAATAAAATTATATACATATAAAGTATTACTGACCGGTGGAGTTTTGCACAAGCAGGCTGGTAGTGTATTTATGAGGAGCCTCATTGCGGCGCAGCAGGTATATAGGTGAAAACAGTCTTTCAGGAGAATGAATCTGAATGTTTCCTGTGGCCACGGACAGAATCAGCATTGCAGACAAGAAAACCAGGAACAGCGTCAAACTGAGCAAAAGAGAAAAGACAAAAGTGTGACTTATATCTATGTATAACACCTGAGTCATATGGATAATTAACATACTTTTATGATTCATTTGCAACATTTATTTCCCCCAGACCCCATCAATTGTAACTGTATGGGTTTGAGTATGGTCTAGGGTCATGTTCCATATACCATGCAAAAGTTTGGGCTCAGTAAGATTTCATACCCCCGGTTTCACAGACAAGGCTTAAGCTAGTCCTAGACTAAAATGCATGTTTGAGCTGTTTTAACTGAAAGTAACTTGCACTGAAATATCTTAAAATATGTCAGAGCCATTGTTTTGTCCCAAGATGCACACCAGTAATGTTTTGTTCTAGGGTATGTTTATAAAAGCTACTTATAAACCCTAGATGAAATAAGGCCTAATCCTGGCTTACCTAAACCCTGTTCGGAAACCAGGCCTTAATGTTTTTAAAACAAATCTCTGATGCTCACCACAGTGAATTTATTTGATCCATAATACAGTAATAACAGTAATATCGAATTGAATATATTGAATTATTATTACAATTTAAAATAAGTGTTGTCCATTTTAAAATACACTATATCCCTGTGATGGCAAAGCTGAATTTCAGCAGCCATTACTCCAGTCTTCAGCATCATATGATCACAGCAAAACAACAGCATTTATTTAAAACAGAAATGTTTAGTAACATACACCTGTGATTGTATATTATATTTGTAAAGATATATGTAATATGTATCAGCTCTGCTGCAATAATTAAACAGTACAGGCTTTATTTATACACTCTAATTCATACACTCCATCTAGAAAGCGAAATTCTCTGTTTTTACTGTTATTTCTATTCCTTATGTTCTATTTTTATTATTCTTTTTTATGTAAAGCACTTTGAATTACCATTGTGTATGAAATGTGCTATACAAATAAAATTGCCTTGCCTTGCCTAATAGAAGAGCATGCAGTGAATGCATGTGTACTACTGAAATGCAAACATGATCAACTAGTACTTATTAGCATTTGCTCACTTGTATATGAAAGGTTTTCTCTCTCTCTGCAGGTTGAGCATGTGCAGCCAGGCCACCGTGCAAAACTGCTGCCTCCAGAGGGCATGACCGGTTACTGCATCCTGCCTACTGTCTGAAAATGTCAGCAGCCTCTGGTCCGTGTCATCCAGAGAGCATGTGTCTGCCTCTTCTTCCACCTTGTCCTGGTTAAACACACTGTAATCTACCAGTGAAAAAAAAAAAATATATATAACAGAGTGGGTGTTATACATCTTGAACACTTCACTATGCTGGTTCATTGTAACACAGATCAGTTTTTCCACATTTAATTTTGTAGTGAAATGGTCTGAACCGGTTTAGGTAGGTGGTTTTCTTACCAGCCTGATCCACCTCTGCTTCTGCCTCTAGACGCAAGAATACATCCTCTAACGTTGTCATGGAGACGCCATAGTTAATGACACCCAGGTCAGGTCGACAGTCCAGCTCCGCAAATAGCCCTGGAGTGCAATGTTATTGAGAGGCGAGAAGAGTTTAGTGACCATAGAAATTGTTCATATTTTTTGAATATGTAGTTCAGTCAAAAATAAAAATTCTGTCATGATTTACTAACCCTAATGTCATTTAAAACCCATATGTACCATATAGTTTCTTTAACAGAACAAAAAAGGATTTTTGAAGAACATTCAGGTTCATATAATGAGAAGAGAAAGAAACCTGCAACACCTTGTGCTAGACAAAAGAAAGTAAGTAATACAGGTTTGGAATGACATGAAGGAGAGTACATCAAACTTAGCTTGAAGTAAATTCTCAACCAAATAACACTACAGACTATAAACCTATATACAATTAAATAAAACTGCCCCAATAAAACGCCAACATAGTCCTGGTGACAGCATGACACAATCTGTTGCTCCGCAGGGCATATGGCAGCATGACACATAGCAGATGGTGACATGAGGGCAAATAGAAGCAAGACCTGGGAAAGTGTTCATGCTCTCGAAAGGCAACGTGAATGTAAGCTCAGCCTCTTGCTGCCTTGACAACTGAGCCTTGGGAACGTGATTCTTGACCAGCGATGTGATGTTGTCCACTTCACAGCCTTCGGTAACAGACATTCTACAGGAGGTTTGGAACAACAAAGTTAAATGCAGAAATGTCCTGGGTGACAGGAAAAAAATAAAATTTTCTTAAAATAGAACTGACCTAAGATGGTAGCCAACCCCACATTTGGTCTTCAAGTACATAGAGGAGCCAACACATTTCAGCTGTCCTTGAGAGATGACAGCTTTACGATCTGCATGAGAGAAAACACACAGAGGTGTGTAAGATTGAGATGGAGATGACTGATGGAAGAGAAGAGAAAATTGAGAAAAGTACCTGCAAGTATATCTGCCTCATCCATATAATGAGTGCTGAGTACAGTAACTCTGCCTGCTCTACGGCTCTTCAGTAAGGACCAAACCTGGTGTCGAGACACTGGGTCCATACCAGCCGTAGGCTCATCCAGAAGAAGGATCTGATTCATTAGCAAAAAGACGTGACGTTGAGGGAGGGGGATAAATAAACAAACGGATCAAGAAGTCAAAGGTATATGCGGTCAGACATTTACCTTTGGGTCTCCAAGAATTGCTATGCCCACAGAGAGCTTCCTCTTCTGGCCTCCACTCAGGTTCTTCGCCTGGGCATCCATAATCTTTTCCAAATCCAGATCCTTTAGAACTTTCCTCACCTTTAAAAGAGAAATAATTTAAACAGAAATGACATCAAAACACAAGGATTAAGCTAACTGGATGGAGCTGAATTTATTGCAGATTTTTTTATTTTTTTATTTTTTTTAAATACACTACTGTTCAAAGGTTTGTTGTCAGTAATATATGTATTTTTTTTAAATAATACTTTTATTCTGTATGGTTGTATTAAATTGTTTAAAAGTGACAGTACAGACATTTAAATAATAAATAAATGCTGTTGATTTGAACTTTTTATTCAAAGAATCCTGGAAAAATTGTTCCACAATTTTCACAAAAATATTAAACAGCACAACTGTTATCAACATTGGTAAGAAGAAATGTTTCTGTACTGACTTTTGAACAGTAGTGCATCTATGGTGAAAAAATACTTCTAGAACCAAGAACACTGAAAAGTGTACGGTCACTGTTGCACTCTATAATAAACGTAATTAAATATGCAGGGGGTGGACTTGGGCTGATAGGTCCTTGGTTTGCTTTTGAACTTCCCATATAATGATTCAACATGAAGTCAGCTGATGTCTCTAGATCCACTGGGAGTTCCTACCTCACCGTCAATATCAGAGGGCAGGATCCCTTTGATGGCAGCAAAGATCCTCAGGTGTTCCTCTACGGTGAGCACATCAAAGATGATGTTAAACTGGGGGCATATACCAACCAGCTGTTTCATCTCGGCACCCTCTGCGATCTCCGCCACAGGAGTGCCATAGATGGTTGCCGTGCCTATGCGCAAATCACACAATAACAGAGTGTGTGGCAGCAGTACAATATTTAATCTTTCCTAGGTACTCAAGAAGAGGAAAATTAGTTTATAAAAAAGTAATTTTTAAAAAATTTCATCTATGCATCACATATCTGACCTTCTGTAGGAGGGCAGATGCCACACAGGATGTTCATGAGGGTGGATTTCCCTGCTCCACTGTGACCCAGCAGGGCTGTGATCTGACCCTCATAGATGTCAAAAGTCAAACCTTTAGATGACAAGCAGAACACAAAACATTCACCTACACGTCAAAACCAGAAGTCTCTAGTCATAAGAAAACTAGGACCAATCAAGTGTAATATGACATTTAGTATTATAAAAGTAAAATGGATTGCAAATGGCTTTTTGTCATTTTACCTGCAGCATACAAGAAGCAATTTAGTCCTAAGATCCATAAATATGGACCAAGAGGATGTACATTGCTCATACATAAATACAGAAGTGCCACGATTTGGATACAGGCGGGAAGCCTTACCTCTCAAAGCCTCCACTTTGGTGTCTTTCTCTCTGTAGATTTTTCGGATATTACAGATCCTAACACGAGTAAAAATATAAACACAGAAAACATGTGATGGATATTAAATGGTCATTCTGGCTGCATGCCAGCTCTCTTCAAGGATTTTAACATCAGCTCTAAAAGCTCAGCTCCCTTTCCCAAACTGCTCCCTAAATCACTTTGCTGGTATGATTTCAGAATACCAAGGAACAACATTTACCAAAAAAAAAAAAAAAAAGATCAGGATTTTTGCAGCTGATCCTGACAAATCACTGTTACCTCCCTACACCCTGAAGGCATTTTTAATGATTTCACATCTCAAATGGCTTATAACTCAACCGCTCATATTATGGTTTTACGGCATTAAATTGCGATCTGATTGTGAAATCGGCCAAATTTATTAATTACTGAGTCACAGAATGCAATTATCAGCCGATACTGATCTGCAGCCAATTGATCGGAGCACCCCATTAATTAATTAACACCCATTTTCAAGAGTCAAGTCCGTACCTGATAACCTCTTTGCCTCTAAACTCAGGAGAAACTGCCTCCACTGATTCAGTCACAGGGGTTCCGTTCACCTCGCTCTCGTACACAGAGCTCACCTCCACATAGCGCTTCCTCCGCTTTGACCAATAGGATGGCTGTAGGAAGTACAGCACTGAGCGCCTTGTGCCAAACTCGCCTGAAGGAAGAAATGGTCATTTAAGTGAGAAGCTCACCAAATGCCTCCATCTCAGTGAAATGACGACTAATGTGTATTCATAAGTGTAGCCACTAAAGAATACACATGAGAATTTTTAAAGAGAAATGTCAAAGGAGCTTGAATTTGTTGCCCTGCCCTATTTGCTTGAACTGCAAGAGGCGTCTATTCTCACCTAAGCTTATGCTACTCCTACATCCAACGTCATATGCTGGAATTCGACTCGCGTGTACCTGCAGATGGATGTTACCGGAAGCTAGTGATTATAGTCTATAAAGTTATAAGTATGGATATTTTTCTTACAAAAATGCCTCACTTTGCTTCAGTAGGCCTTTATTAACCCCCTGGAGCCATTTGGATTACTTTTGTGATGGTTGGATGTGCTTTTTTGGTCTTCAAAATCACATTTACTATTCACTCCCATTATAAAGCTTTTAGAGCCAGAATATTTTTTTAATTACAACTTTGATTGTGTTTGACTGAAAGAAGAAAGTCATACACACCTTGGATGGTTTGAGGGTGAGAAAATTATGGGATAATTTTCATTTTTGGTTGAAGTATCCCTTTAAATAATAAAATATAGCTAAATACCTTAAACGAATGGTGGAAAGTTGGCATATTTTAAAATAATTTGGGTCTTCTTTGGGCCATTTTGTTAAAGTGATCCGAGGTGACTAATATCAGACCCATCCAGTGTCCAAGGCACTCAAAGTTTTGGACCCACTCGGGTCTCAGGTGGAACCTCGGGTTTTAGGATCTAAGTGGACCCGTGAAGACCTCTAGTTTAAAATACTTTGACTCTAGTTGTCACCTGGTAGTACTTGGTCCAGGTAAATGGCTAAAAGCAAGTAGAGAATGCAGTCCAAAACCAGCATGACCATAGGAACATAGAGGGCGTGAGGGCCATTGCCAAGAGAGGAGAACACTGCGCCATCCCCTTGAGCTTCCAGATACACCACCTACACATACAGACAAAAATAGTGCCATGATATACATTTTATTTTATGTATACACTACCACTCAAAAGTTTGGGATCAGTAAGAATTTTTTAATGTTTCTTATGCTCATGAAGGCTGCATTTAATTGATCAAAAATACAGTAAAGACAGTATAATTGTGAAATATTATTACAATTTAATTTTTTCATTTGAATATTTTTCAAATATAAGCTGAATTTTCAGCATCATTACTCCAGTCTTCAATGTCAAATGATCCTTCAGAAATCAATCTAATGTGCCAATTTGGTTGCCAAGAAAGAGTAGAAAACAGTGTTACATTTTTTTCAAGATTTTATGAGTTAATTTAAAAATAACAGCATTTATTTAAAATGGAAATCTTTTGTAACATTATAAACGTATTTACTTCCACTTTTGGTCAATGAAATGCATCATTGCTGAATAAAAGTATAAATATATATATAAAAAAAAAATTACACCCCCCCCCCCAAATTTTTGAATGTTAGTGTACATAGTAAATATATAAAAACAATTAGAACACATGTATGTGTGGAAAAAGTTCTAGGCTAGGGTAGCACTGACTTGTTATTCAAATCATCACTGTTCTCATATGCGTTTCTTGGCCAACGGTCCCATAACCTAGGTGATTTATGTAATACAACGGAGCATGTTTGTGTAAAAGTGTGTTACCTGGGCAATGCCGATAGAGAAGGCGCTGGGAGACAGAAGGCAGAGGAGCCACACAGCTGACTGGGGGAAATCTCTCATCAGCACAGTGAAAAGAGACAGACATCCGAACACCACTGTGAGCATGGAACCCACCGTACTCGCAAACTTGGGCTTCTTAAACAAAGGGGTCAACATGAAGGAGAAGAAAATCTGTGGGATAGATAAGTAGAAAGAAAATAGAAACTTTTATAGAAAAATCAACAAACTAAAAGAAAACTTAACATCCTGGTCTTATTGTGTTCAATGTAGGGCTGCACAATTAATCGAATTTCTAATCGCGATTACGATTGCCACGATTTCGTAATCGTTCAAAGGCGCAATTACAAAGAAAAATACCCACTTATATTATTCTGGGTGTTTTGAGCATGTTACGTTGTGAGAGGCGAATCACGACTAACGTTACTTCAAAATGTAAAAGGTCTAACCCAGCATAAAAGAAGCTACCAGTGACGTAGGTGTACGCTGATGGGACCCACCATTTTTAAAAGCCGTGTACACAGCCTAGTGTTGTCAAAAATATTGATATTTCGATATGTATCGATACTGATATATCTGAAACGATACCAATACTCCTTTCTGCAGTATCGATACACCGATACCAGCTGCGCGTGCTTGCTCTCCTCTGTAGCGCAGACACATAATAAAGCCGCCTTTGACATTCAAGTGCAAAAATAACTTCCTTTTCGAGGTTTATTAATGGTCAAATACACTCAGAAACAATATCACAACGCCCATCTTGATGAGTATTAATGTAAAACAGTTCAGGAAGAATGTGTCCATATGTTCGTCAGTTCTTAAGGGACAGTAGCCGAATAAACGTGCCGCTCTCCATGTTGTTATTGTTAATCAACAGACAAAGCGAACATCACTTACTGCTCTTGGCTGATTAATTTCTGTAACTTTAATTGATTAATCTGTATTTAATTTTTATAATGAAGATTATTCAATGTTATTTTACATTTGATTAGCCTACTTTGTTTTTTATTCAGTTTCTTCCCTGATTACTACAGTTAGACATACCTGAAAATAGAAAGCAGTCTATCTTTATTCTATTGTATTTGTGCTATAGTTAGTAATTTGTTCATTTGTTCTTATTTTATTACTGTTTACTTGTCTTTTTTAAATTCAATTTACCATTTGAAATCAAGCTTCCTTGTGCTGTGTGTAATATATTGCAACAAAATTACCCCATTGTAAAAACAAATACATTGAGTTAGCAAATATTTGTGAGATAATTGTAATGGTAACTGATCAATGTTTATTTATGAGAAAAGCTTAAAAGCTTTATCATATAAAGTCATCTCTTCAGAAGAAATTTTTGACTATTAATAAATAAAAAATAATATTAAAAATATCCATATGACAATATATACATTGTTTTTATCATATCGAAGTTAGAAATTCCGGTATTGTGACAACACCAACCTATATATTTACTCCACAAACTCTACAAATATGGAAAACATGGAGTGGTAGATGGACCTCTCAACCTTACGCTGAGGAGAAAATCCAGCGTGACTTTGAACAGACCAAGCAAAACATGATTATTTGTTCAAACAATGATATAAAGCTATTCAAAACATCATTCAGTGTAAATTGTGATAATCGTCATTAATAATCGCAATTACAATTTCAAGGGAATAATCGACAATTATGATTTTTGTCATAATCGTGCAGCCCTAGTTCAATGCATGTCCTCTTTTTTTTTTTTAAACTCCCAATCAGTCACATAGGCCCCACCTTTCACGATTTAATTAATTCCAATGGATAAAACCAATATTTTGTTATTACTGTATACCTGTTCCATACAGAAATATCACATTCTGTAAATCACTAGCAAATGCAGTTTCACACTGACTTGGGAAAAAAAAAAGCACTTTAATGCTGACAACTTTGTGGCTAATGCTTTTTATGCTGCATGTAAACAGCATATTTTCATAAATATATTCAAGCTTAAATTAAGTGATTTGCATTTCAGATAGTTTTCCAGAATAGTAACACCCCTCTGATGCAAAAGAAAACCAATGCAGCTGAAAGCAATTTAGCCTTGCAAAACGGAAATGAACTAATGACATTCAAAATGAGGTTGAAGATTAGCCCGTCATTTACATGACTACTCATTGTGGGCAGAGATGGAGACCTGAGGTCAAATAAGTGCACACTCATTTTAATAGCTTTGCACTCTCTAAAGCTTAAAGTCGGGATGTGATAGAAGGGTTGCTAGAACTTACAGAGGATATTCCATAGAGGAAAATGAGGAGGAAGATGACAAAGAAGTTGCTGTTGGAGAACAGGGGTGTGCAGGTTGCTATAACAGCCATGAGAATGGACATGGTCGTCACTAGTGCGGCGTAAAGAAGGCCCCATGAAAGCCTAAAAAAAAAAAAAAAAAAAAAGCAAAAGAAAATTTCACAGACTGACCATTTTTATATTATTTAAACTAGCTATGAATTACAATTTCAGGTTTTGCAGTAGACACACTTACCAAAATGCAGAGTCATACAGTCCCATCATGCCCATCGTGTCTTTCAGCCGCTGCTCTTTTTCAGCGGCCACATTAACAATGAGGAAGGACACAAAGGGTGTAAATGCCAGCACTAGGTAGATGGAGATTAGGGCGTGAGGGAACTTCTGGACCTCCACTGAACCTGGATGTCCCATCATCACTGCACGCACTTTTAATTCATTCCACACCGAACGTTTGGTCTTCATCTGCAGAAAAATTAAGCAGTTATTAATGAAACAAAATTAGCTCAACAGGGACTTCCTATTTCCCAATTACAAAATAACTTTTTTTTTTTTTTCAAATACATGTTTTTTGCTGATTCATTAAAGAATCCTAAAAAAAGGTTTCCACAAAAATAAGCAGCACATGATTTTAGCATTGATAATAAGAAGAAATATTTCTTAAACCCCAAACCAGCATATTGGAATTATTTCTGAAGATTTGAGAGATTTGGTGGCTTCTAATTTAGAAAAATGTTTCCTACACCATTGCTCAAAATCCTTAACTTCTGAACGGTAGTGTTTGTTCATCCCAGACTTCAGCAGGCAGATGCACACATTGCTTATTAACAGCTACAATGCTTATACCAATAAATTATTCAACCATGTCATTTCAAACCTGTATGATGGCAGCATCAATGACAGACTGCAGCCGTACGAATCCAGAATACCAGTAGTTGGCAGCACGGCAGTTGACATAGTTCGTGTAACAGCTTGCTGTGGACCAGAGGGAAAAAAAAATTCAAGTCATAAGTGCTATTTCTTCAGCAGTTTCTTCATTACAGATAAGGTTATAAACTGAATGCCAGTTGCATTAAAAAGCATATTGCCATTTGACCAAAAAAGAAGCTAAATAGGGTGGCATGGACACTGTGGATTTATGACATCTGTGTTAATTCATTCTCACTTATGGATTCAGTGAAGTCACTAGGCAGAGGAAGCTGGTTGTATGGGAATCGCAGACGGTATGACATTGAATCCAAGAAGACCACTCCCACATATCCATCAGGTTCATAGAGACTGGCATTCTCCAAGTCTTCCTCAGAGGAGAACATGTCTAATCGCTCATTCATAGCTGAGGAATCAACACCAAGAAACAAATAAAAACCAATGTTTGCAGTAAGCGATCTACTTTAACATCAGAGTCAACACTACTTCGTCATAAATTAGCAAAGCATTCAATAACATACCAAATACACCATGTAATGCTATTTAGTGGTTTGCTTAAAATGAGGAACAGTAAATAAATAAAATATGGTAAATGGACACCAAGACCAACAAATGTGACTTACGCAGTTCCCGTGCCACCTCTTCCATAATGTGATTGGTGATATTGCTGATGGGGGTGTAGCCAAGACCTTTGATTACGAGGTCCCGTTCATACTCCAGTTCTTTAGTGCTGATACTGCCATACGAGACATGAGGGTTGAGGGTGCTGATGAGGATCAGGAGGCCCAGGAGAAGCAAAGGCAAGATCAGCTCCTGCAAAGAGAGTAGGAATACTTTAAATTTGATAGGGAGATATGGCAGGAAAAATACTGTCATAAATATTATTATATTATATTATATTATATTATATTATATTATATTATATTATAATATAATATAATATAATATAATATAATATAATATAATATAATATAATATAATATAATATAATATATTATATTATATTATATTATATATAAATAAATATATATATATATATATATAAAAATAAATAAAAATATCCTACAAAATATTTTTGCATGTTTTACAGTATGCCTGATGTAAACCACCAGAGGAAATTCCAAAAAAAAAAAAAAAAAAAAAATCCATACTGTCATGTTTCAAAGATACAGCTTTTGCTTTACTGCCTTAGGGAGGCTCCAAATACATGAGCGCCAGCGAGGGATCATCCCTCTGGATTTATTTGCTAGACTATGACACAAGTTAGCTTTTAACATGCCTGGTGGGCGTTCACTACAATGTTGGTTGCAAAAGGTCATGAAAATTTAATTTTAAAGGTGCCCTAGAATTGAAAATTGAATTTACCTTGGCATAGTTCAATAATTAGAGTTCTGTACATGGAAATGACATACAGTGAATCTCAAACTTCCTCCTTTTTATGTAAATTTGATTTGTGCAAAAGACCTCCGAAGAACAGGCGAATCTCAACATAACACTGACTGTGACGCAACAGTCGGGATCATTAATATGTACGCCCCCAATATTTGCATATGCCAGTCCATGTTCAAGGCATTAGACAAACCAGTATTAACGTCAGGAGCAGCACAGCCAAGTCAACAGACATTGCGCAGGTAAACAAGCAAGGACAACAGTGAAAAATGGCAGATGGGGCAATAATAACTGACATGATACATGATATCATGATATTTTTAGTGATATTTGCAAATTCTTTCTAAATGTTTTGTTAGCATGTTGCTAATGTACTGTTAAATGTGGTTAAAGTTACCATCGTTTATTACTGTATTCACGGAGACAAGAGCCGTCGCTATTTTCATTTTTAAACACTTGCAGTCTGTATAATTCATAAACAACTTCATTCTTTATAAATCTCTCCAACAGTGTAGCATTAGCCGTTAGCCACTGAACACTATGAAACTCATTCAGAATCAAATGTAAACATCCAAATAAATACTAGCTGATTCTCAATTCCAAGAACGCAGAGAACGGACTTGCGTTCTCGTGGAGTCTGGTTTTGCCAGGCGACCTTGAAAGAATAATCTCGGAAGGACGCGAGGACAGAGAACGCATCATTTGAGAATCGAGTTGTGCTGCGATCTTGTTCCTCAACTGACTGTCCCAGCATATTATAAGTGGCTAATGCACAATAAATACAACATAACATCACAAACAAATGTCATAACATGTTAAAAAAAATTCTTTCATATTAATATAGACATTGTTTTCATATAATTTTATATCTTTTTATTTCACCGCGTGTATTTATGAAAATAAGTAGCCTTTGGCTGTTATGCTTTGTCAATGTTAAGATTATTATTTATATGGCAATAAGAATACTGCAGGCTTTCTTCAGGTTATCATTTTATTAAAATTAAGCAAAACAAATGGTTAACTTTCACGAGCCGTCACGTATTTGCGAGCTTGTAGCTGGAATCTCACGAGAACTTTAAAGCTTACAGGCTTCCCTCAAGTTTGCATTCGATGCATCCTCGATATCAAGAACACATCCAGGTACTTTCATGCATCCTCTGTTCTTGTGTTCTTGAGTATTGGAATGAACTTCGACGGTTGATGATGACGTAGAGCAAGAACACAAGGATGCAAGATCGCTGAAGAACGCATATTGAGAAACAGCCACTATACTTACTATATCTGATATGCTACATGACAGACACTTTGTAAAGATCCATTTCGAGGGTTATATTAGCTGTATGAACTTTGTTTATGCAATGTATTATAGAGTTACGAGCTGGGGGCGAGGAGTTAAAAAAAAAATTGAATAATAAAAATAATCTATAGGGTATTTTAAGCATAAACTTCACAGACACATTCAGGGGACACCTTAGACTTATATTGACAAAACTATTAAGTAACAAACTGTTTTCAACATAAATAATAATAAAAAAAAATGTTTCTTGTGGTAAATCAGCCAAACATTAGAATGATTTCTGAAGGATCATGTGACAATGAAGACTAGCGTAATGATGCTGAACATTCAGCTTTGCCATATCAAGAATAAATTACATTTTAAAACACAGTCAAACCAAAAATTATTCAGACATTTTTTATATTTTTGATATATTTTTACCAGTGGGTGCAGGACACTATAGTTCATTTATGTAAGTGAGGATAGCAAAATAAACTGTGACATATTATACCCTAAAATTCATTATACAGTGTACTACCAGTAAAATTGATAAATTTGGAACCAAACTTTGATCCACGAGAAACTTTGACCTGACCATGTTTTGCTTAAGTATTCTCTGACATTAAGATTAATTATTTAAGATAATCTTTTTCAGACACAGTTAAAACTAGATCTTGTCATATTTTATTACCATTTTTTAACTATAGTGAAAAAACTGTATTAATGAATGAAATGTTCAAGGTGTCTTAATACATTTTAGTTTGACTGTATGTTAAAACAGAAAACAAGCATTTTAAATTGTAATATTAATATGTAATATTTAGGGCTGTGTATCACCAACAATTTCACGATACGATACGCATCACGATACTAAAGCCACGATACGATACGTATCACGATATGGTTCAATTTAGAATTTAAATTTCTTTTGAGCAGAGATAAGTAACAGTAATATGTGTTTATTGAATAACCAGTGTTATAACAGTCATGATAACTGGAAAAAATATTTTGTTTTTCTCATTAAAAAAAAACTATTATTTAAATTAAATATAAAAAAAGTCACAAAAAAAAGCTTTTAAAAGCTTGCTTTTAAAGTCACTCCCTCAGTAACTGAATTGACAATTATAGTGATACTAAAGCATATCAACAAAGCTCAATGACTAATTTCACTTGCAACAGTAAGTTTACTTGTAAGAAAACTAAGTTAGTTAATTATATCGGCTATAATATAATAATGTCTATACTATACTGTTTTTTTCATCTGTAAAAATGATTTTTTTGGATATCAACTAAAAATATGTTCTAGAACAACATACGTTTTTATTAACGTGGTCTACAAAATATGCGCTACATGAGTTTACAATACACACTTAACAATAAGGTTCATTAATTAAACATCAGATAATGTATTAACATGAACCAACCATGAGCAATACATTTGTTACTGTATTAGTATACACATACTAATTAAATGCGCAGGTCTCTCGTGCGTCCTCCCCACTGGACGAGTCAATATCACTTTCGTTTCGCTTTCAGATATCTCTATTATATATGCCATCACTGCTTTTAACTTTCTAGATGTAATTACCGAAATCAAAACAGTCCATAAACTATATCCTCACGAAAACGTCAGTCAAGCCAGCTCGCGCCTCAACCTGAGAGATCGGCCTTCAAATTTCTTGGTTTCTGAATGGACGGTTTGGCTTCGTTCGGCCATGATTTATATACCATCGACGTGTCCTAAAACGTTAGCACGCATTGATCGATGATTTGGAGATTGCGTGTTTCTCCGTTCGAGAGCGTCACGTGACGTCACGTGATTGGCTAGATTTAAAAGCAAGACAGACACGATACGGCAGCTGCTGTATCGATACGCGCATCGTCAGGAGTTCATGACGATGTATCGTATCGATATTCTGAGCACAGCCCTAGTAATATTACTATTTTACTGTATTTTTGAAGAAGGAAAAAAACAACAACACCAGACTTGGTGAGCATAGGAGATTTCTTTCAAAGACATAAAAAAAACCCAAACTTTTGAATAGTAGTGTATGTGTGTCTGACAGAGGTTTAGCCACATAGTGATTTTGTTAGAGACTAACACCTATACTGACTGAATTAAGTTTGACCTGCATACATGAAGCCCACTACACCCAAGAACTCAGCACAACACAATTCGCTTCGTCATCTCCACCTCCAGGAAATTCAATACAGAGATGACACTTGTTGGAAAAAAGCCCAACTATGACTACTGCATAACAATTCATTTAGTTCCATTTCTGACCACTTTCCATAATGGATCATGACAAGCTTCTCTTTACAGAGTCGGTTTAAAAGTACACTGACGACATGAACTACCACTCCATTAACAGCCTTTTAATTCTGAAAGACTCTTATATGGCCCTTCACGAAAAAACAAACAGGAAGCAGAGAGGCATTAAAAATACATTAAAGAAAAAAAAGTTACCATACATAAAAAATAAATGACCATATGAACAGAAGAAAAAAGGGAAACATCTTAACTTGGAGATTTTTCCTTTTTACTTTCGAATAAAAACCTGCTGGGTTGTAAAGAGTCAGCAGAGTGGATGGAAGAGGATTTCATCCAGATGGAGCAGAATTACTACATTACAGTAGTATTAAGACTGCTAAGTCTTGTGATTTTATAAAGAAGCCTGGATAATTGGGATATCGCATTGCTCATTTAGCAGATGATTTTATCAAATGTACACACATCTAAATCCTCCTGGAGTAACCTGAGGTAAGTCAACATGAAACAGAATAGTCTTTTCTTCCCTTTTGTGACGCATATCTGAATTAAATGGCTGCTTAGAACAAGAACAAATGTAGGGCGGGACTTGATTTTGTCCATTGGGAATTGATTGGAGGGTTGTGGTTCGCTACTGCTGTGATGTCACGTGTGAGTGACAGCTTTTCCCGCCCTTGAACCAGTAAACAGGTCATCAGAGAAGAGAAGTCGTTGTAAAAAGGAGGGCAAGTTATTTTAATTAAAGGGTATGAAGGCACATGAATAAAAAAATGTTGTGCACTGATAAATCATTTATAATAATTACTGCAATATTCGATAAAAAATAAAAATGGTCAGTTTTGATTTCATGGTGACTTTAACAGATTCAAACGGACACTTCCGGCATTCCTTGAGAAGGATATATACCGTACAAACATCAGATGGAGTTCAATACCAGCGCACAGAACAGATGCGCAAAAGCTTTAATAGTGCAACAGATTTGCACCTACGGGAAGGGAAAAGAAAGCCTGTGAGTGACACATGAAAGGCACCTGGAGACTCTGTTGTTTGGTCCTCCATTTGATAAGCAGGTTTTTGTAGAGCAGGCTCCTCGTCTGATGCCAGACTCCGGCATCTCTTCTGGTTATGGGCTGCATTCTTCCAGCATGCTTCAGCTGACTGGCACATGGATCAGACACAGCTGCAAAACAACACAGAACCTTCTCATTCCAAATCAACAAACGGGCTGTGTTAAGTTTTATCAGGCCAAATTCAGGGCGTTTCTTCTCAACTCACGGTTCATATTTTTTAGTCATAAAAGGTTAGAGATATGACAGCATGTGAGAATGATGCTCCAAACTTGAGCCATTTTTAAACAATCCCATCATCCCATATTTTACCCTGAACTCTTTATCAGTGGAATGCAGTGCATTAACCAAGTACCCCTTCGATATTTATACTTTTCTAATTAATCACAGTGCTACCATTTGGTGGGTCTCTAAAGAAAAACATCCAACAACATTAAACCACTGTTTTGTCTATTTAGCATAACCGTAACTTAAAGGTGCAATATGTAAAATTTTCTGTCCTCTAGAGGCCTATTCAAAAGGCGTACAAACAAAAACAAAGGCGTAGCTTGATGACGCCAAGTTTGAGCGCGGAATCTTGGGACATGTGGTCTCCACCTCAACGGACGGTGCAAAAGAATAGGGATAGGACTAAGGAAGAAATCATGTTCATGGATTATTAACGTTATTGTACTATGAAACAGAGCAGGATCGAGTGTCGTGGGAGCTGAACGAGGCCGCTGGAGCGATTGCACAACACGCCGCGAGCAGCGGAACTTTTATTATGCCACAGTTGCTGGCGCCGCTTCCGCTTTTCCGGTCATGAGTATGAGGTAACACAGCTATGTTTATTATATTTGATACATTTGAGTGTGTTGAAAATGATGTTATAACGTTACTCTGTGCGTTCACTCTGCGGCTGCTGCGAGACACTTGTTTGAGACACACTGTAGTAAGCTATGGATCGATTTTAGAATATCATATTAAATGCTGGATTGCTTGTGTTAATATTAATGGAATGCAATTAATTTTTAAACGTATTGTATGGAGAAAATTCTGTATTACTGTTACTAAAAATAAAGCTGCATCTGATTATGCTATGTTAGCTACTTGACAAAATAGTGTTTTCTCTGAGGCATGGTAAAGCATGGTACTCGCAAAAAAAAAAAAAAAATCAAGAAAATTAGATTTTAACAATAAACGTGTTGAGCTAAATAACGACACTTAGTTTTCGGTCTATAAATGTAACCAAACAGTTGTTCCCTTGTATATTAAAACATGTGAAGTATTAAAGCGTCTTTAGCGTTTCCATGGTTTCTACAAAATAAAACCGGAAACAGAGGGTAACGCGGGTATGACTGACAGGCGACTCCTCACACGTCCCGGAGCCTTGGTGAAAAATTGCAATTTTCTCGTGATTTACAAATAGTTGGAAACATTTGGGATATTGTAAGTACTCGAGTGAACAAAATATATAACACTAGCCTAGTGGTTTTGGGATATTTTACTGCAAAATTCTTACATATTGCACCTTTAATAAAGTATTGTTTGCATTTATAAACACTTAAATGTTGCATGTTTTTTTACTTAATCATTTTAATGTGAGAATTTCAAGTCTTAAAAGTACAGTAGCTCAAAGATTTTTTAGAATAAAAATAGATTACAGTAGCATATGATCCTCCATTTATATTAAACAACAGGAAGAAAAGAAAAAGAAAGGCTAATAATGAAGTAGAAAATGACTAACAATTGCATATCATACTTTATGTACTTTTAGTTCAGGACTTTATTGATATTTCTATCAAATAAAACTGTAACTCCAAAATGTTACACCGAGGAGACAATGAATGTTCTAGGCTTAATTTAAAATTCCACCACTGATATCAAAATAAAGTTCCATATTTCAGAATAGCTGAATATTTATTTACGCACTATAGTTGTTTCCCTAAACACAAAAATAATTATGGCATTTTGCCATTTAATTAATTAACTATCACAAATAAACATTGCTAGTTTGCAAAGTTTCCCCATTTTAAATCTGATAATACGTTAGGAAATGCGAGGACAAAGGTAACTGCAGATAATAACGAATAAGAGATAGGAGCGTGTAAAGAGCGCTAGTGTGCTGTTAACTATAGGAAAACAGAGAAAGAAAAGAAAAAAAAATATGTTACTGCGCGTGCAGGAGGTCGCGTGTATCTGTCATGACATGTCGCGCGTTCTCGCGTATGCGCGCGCGGTGCAGGTCAATAACGGCTGGGCTGAGCTTTCACCCATTTCCCTTTACTGTAATTCAGATTACATACATGTTCTTCTAATGAACATATTAGAGACAAATGCGCAAGCTGTCGATGAAATAATGAGTTTTGCTCGCTGCTCTCAGTGTGTAAACACTGACAGCTAACGCTAACTGGCTAACAGCTTTCCCTCAAGCTTAAACAAGGAAGTTCACTTACGTATGAAATACATTAAGACATGTCTTTCCTTTCCTCGGGAATCGCTTTGCTCTTACCAAATAAATAACGTTTAGAAATAAATAAAAAGGAAGAGATCCAGAGCGGCGTTGACAACACTACTTGCGCCTCTGCTGCCTTCAGCCGGACCGACCAGTCAGTCAGCCAATCAGCGCAGCCCTACAAGTTACGAGACTCATGATTTGTTGGAGTCAAGCAAACCAATCACGGGCCTCTGAACTTGTAGGACTGCGCTGGTTGGTTTTGGGGTTAATGATTGCCGTCATCACAACACCTACGACTCCACCTGCCTTTGACCTACAGGTTGACGAATTTATTAATGTGCCCCTAATTATATTATGTTATGTTATGTTATGTTATATTATGTTATGTTGTTATATTTTATTATGTTATGTTTTATTATATTATATTATATTATATTATATTATATTATATTATATTATATTATATTATATAATATTATATTATATTATATTATATAATATTATATTATATTATATTATATTATATTATATTATATTATATTATATTATATTATATTATATTATATTATATTATATTATATTATATTATATTATATTATATTATGGTATGTTGATATTATTATGATATTATATTATTTTCAATCTTGGTTTATTATTTAACAAATTTATTTTTTAATTTCTTGAATGCCCAAACTGTCACCCTGCTTTTTGAGAATATACATGAAAATGCACTATCCAAACTTAAATGGTTGTAATTCAAGTATGCTATGGAATATAGATAGAAGTTTGGTCTCATTTTAAAGAAGACAGTTAGCAGATTATTGCTAATGAAAAAGTTGTGGAAGTTTTATGTAAATCAAATGTACTGTACTAAATATTTTATATAAAATAAATATTTTACAAAATAATTTTGACTCTAAAATTACTATCAAAGCAAAGCCATATGTCTAACCAATTTGTGTTGCAAATTTGAAGTTGATATCACATAAATTGAAGTTCCCATGAGATTTTGTACCAAAAATAGCCACCGGGTGTCATTGAAATTCTATTGATTTTCTCCTGTAACAAATTTATATATTTCTGTCCAAATATCACAAAACAGTTGGAAGATATGGAACCGTGAGACTCAGACCTTTCCAACGATTTGCGCTTTGTCAAGATTAGAAAAGGTTTTTATTTTTAAAGTAGTTCAAATAAATTTTGTAATACAAAACCTGACACCACACACTAGGGGAGGAGCTCACTAAAAGAATTTAACGTACCATAGTAAAGCAAGGTTCGATTTTAAAACTCAAATCTTGAGTTCGTAAGCTTTCAAATGATATACAGCTATGGAAAAAATTAAGAGACCACTCCAAGTTCAGAAATCAATGTTAAGTGGTCTCTTAATTTTTTCCATAGCTGTATATAGTTGATATATAGTTTGTCAGGTTAAGTATAAGATATAATTGTTTTAAACATGCAGTGGCAAATGGGCCCAGCGGTGGGCCAGTGACAGTTAACAGGTCCATTTCTCAATAGCCTACACACCTAATGATGCCCACTAGATATTTTGTTATGCTTGCATTGTTTTGCTTAGTGAAAGGAAACAGGAGAAAACAGTTTACACTGAAATATTGACATGTATTCCTGATATCCATTAAGTGGGTGCCAAAAAAAGAAAATATGATACACCTTTCAGTGTGCTGACAGTGCAGGAATGCAGTCAGGAATGTTGTTTAATGTGTAAATGATACAGCACTTATGAATGTTTTTGGACTACTACTGTAAGTTCCTAAAAAGGGAAACCTTGAACTTATTTTGACAAAATGTTACCACTATATTGATAGTAACATACAATGCATACACCATTATCACTTTGTCAATCAAATTTATTTGGTTACAAAAAAGGTATAAAATTAAGAGTAGAAAAAGTGTCTATGCATGTATAATTATGAAAAACAAAAAATACAGTCTTTTCAAAGAAAAGGCAGCCATATTATTTTTTTCTTTTCTTTTTTGATTACAAACATTCCACTGAGGATATGAACTACATTAAATATGCCACCTTGTCTGGTACTAAGAACTAACACAAACCCAAAAGGATTTTTAGAGAAAACTGAAACCAGCATGACAGTGAAGGCAAATTTACATTGATTATTAACAGTAAACACAAAATTACATCAGTAAATGGAACGGTCACAGGAGCCAGACATATGAATCATAAGCAATGTGACAGTACATTCATTTGTGCAAGGCCGGAGGGAGTAATACTTTTCACAGAAACTGAAGCTGTGACATATATATTGCTCCCTGGGGAATGAGAGGGGTATATCTGATTCCTCAGTCGCATAAACAAGCATCACCATTTCATTTCTGCAGATTTAAATATGTTTTTTGGGAACTGCTTAATGAATTTCAGTTGTAAACATAAGGCCTGATATATAAATATTCAACCAGAAGGCATCTGAGGCAGGTTTTATCCTCTGTCGCATTGGCTCGGCTTTAAAGGAATATGTTTGTATGTCATTGTGAGACGTTTTGACATAAGTCAAGGCCACTGAATTCATGACAAATTTTGCCACTTACAGAAGCCGATGGGATTGGGCTTAAAAACTTAAAAGCAGACATGGCAAGTCACCTGTCTTCACAGAAAAGCTAGGAGCATTTTAGCAAAAACCCAGGTAGCATCATAGTCTTTGTAGCTCTATCATTCACATTCTTTCATCCGTGGTACGGCTCTTCCATTTGGATATATGAAGAAACCTTCCACTTGGTCTTTACATGTTTTCCATAGTGTCCATAGTGCTGATGCTGGGGTCGAGAGGGGACAGTCTATCAGGACAGGGCTTATGGTCTTCTTCAGTGTTTGCGGGTGCGCTGGCCCCCTGTTCCAGTGGTTGTGACGTACAGGAGAGGCTGAAGTTGCCTGGTTTGTGGACCACGCTTAATGAGGTGTGAGGGCAGGTTGGAGGAAGTGACATCTGCTGTTGATCCTGTGGAGAATCAATGGAGATAAGTCAACAGGAAATCTAAATTTATTGAAAGAGGACCTATTATGCCCTTTTACAAAGTCTTGATTTTGTTTTTGGGGTCTACTAGAATAGGTTTTCATGCTTGAATGTTCAAAAAACATTTTTCACATATTTAACATTGTTGCAGCACCTCTCTTCCCAGTCTGTATGTAATTCTCTGTTTAGTTCCTGTCTATATGAAGCCCCCTCCTTCAGAATCAATTTCCTGATAATTCACTCACCCCCATGTCAGCCAAGATGTTTATGTCTTTCTTTCTTCAGTCGAAAAGAAATTAAGGTTTTTGAGGAAAACATTCCAGGATTTTTCTCCATATAGCCTGGTGGACTTCAGCGAGGACCAACGGGTTGAAGGTCCAAACTGCAGTTTCAATGCTGCCTCAAGGGGATGTACATGAGGAATAAGGGTCTTATCTAGCAAAACGATCGTTCATTTTCTAAAAAAAAATAAAAATATATATACTTCTTACCCACAAAAGCTCGTTTAGAACTGCTCTGTGATGCGCCACGCATTACATAATCACGTTGGAAAGCTCACGCGTGATGTAGGCAGAAGTACCGTGGTAGGGCGAAAAACTTCTCCAACTTCAAAATCGTTGTTTTACATTTATTTTTTTAGAAAAGGACTGATCGTTTCGCTAGACAAGACCCTTATTCCTCGGCTGGGATAATGTAGAGCCCTTTGAAGCTGCACTGAAACTGAAATTTGGACCTTCAACCTGTTGAACCACAGTGAAGTCCACTATATGGAGAAAAATCCTGGAATGTTTTCCTCAAAAACCTTAATTTCTTTTCGACTGAAGAAAGAAAGACATCTTGGATGACATAAGGGTGAATAAATTATCAGGAAATGTTTATTCTGAAATGAACTAATCCTTTGACACATGTTCCTGAATTCATCTGTGCATGTGCATTTTTCATAGAAAAAATCTTATTGAATCTTGCTGGTCTTCACTGAATGCAAATTTGATTAACAAGGCTTAACTTATGATAAATGCAACTTGTGGTCATGTATAAATTGGGCAAGATTATACTTTTCCATTGCTAAAAGAAGAAAAAATTGTGATATCAGACCTGTTTGGTGGATGTTGTGAGAGGGCCGAGCTTTAGCAAGCTGAGGTTGGGCTCTGTGTTGGGGACGCAGGATGGGGGCTGGGGGGTGACCGTTAATGTGCAGGTGAGGATCAGAAGTGCTGTCAAGGGGACGAAATCGCTGGCTGGTGTTCTTCGCCTGAGACAGCTGCAGGGTGGAGAAAAATTTGAGTTTGTTGAAAATAATCTGAATTAAACTAACCAAATAAATACAATTTGTGTGTCAAGAACATTTATAGAAATTATATGTTGAAGCCTGTTTTAGCACCATTAAACGTTTTTGCATTATAATATTATTTTCATGACAGTTCAGCAAATTTTCCATTACTATAATGCAACAAATATGTTAAAAAATAATGTCATAGAATTTACATTTTAAAATATATACTACAGTTCAAACATATGTGGTCAGTAAGATTTTTCACTGAAAGAAAGTGAAACTTTTATTCATTAAAGACACATTAAATTTATCAAAAGTGACAGTAAAGACTTTCACATAGTTACAAATGATTTCTTTTTCAAATAAATGCTTTTCTTCAAAATATTCCGAAGAAATCTTTCCACAAAAATAGTAATCGGCACAACTGATTTCAACTTTGATATATATATATATATATATCAAACTTTTATATATATACACACATACATATATATATATATATATATATATATATATATAAAATTGTTATTATGTTTCACAATATTACTGTTTTTGTCGTATTTTCAAATAAATGCAGCCTTGGTGAGACCAAACATTTGAATGGCAGTGTACAAATAAATAATAGTATTTTTTTTGTTTAAATGAATTACACTAAAAATTCTTCTTATAAGAATAATCTTTGAAAATAATAGTGATGTTTTGAAATTGTTTGAACTAGAAAAAACAAAACATGAACAACAACAACAACAACAAAAAACATCCAGATGCATTATACGAATTAAATTTTTGGGACAAAATGTGCTTAATTCTCATGAAAATAAGGTCAATGCAAACAAAATGAATGGTCCTAAAATACACTTAACCTTCCGTATGCAAAATACAACTTCTCCTTTTTGATTTTGGGGTGAAATGTGACTCAAACTCTTTTCATGGGACTCATCCATTAACACAGATATGTGCATTAAAAAGATTCTCTATCTGAAAACTCACAGCTTGTCCTGTGACTTCAAATGATCGAGATCGTCTCTTGCGTCTGCGACCCTCAAAGTCCTGTTCCCGTGGGGCGGGGTTCTTGACAGCCTGGCGGTTCCGTGGCCGCGTCCACGTGCCATTGGGTGCGGGGCCGTCTCCCGTGCTGCTGGACAGGTTGTCATCAGAGGTGGCGTGGCGTAGTTCTGGGCTGGGCTGTCTCCCGCGCCGTAGCACTGGGCCTTTAGGGGACGCCTCGGACAGAGACAGGTTACTCTTGTGCTTCTTGGGGTCTAGGGGTGAGGGTGGCGGGGGCAATCGCAGGGCATCTATTTCTAGGACCTTAGAGCGGCGCCGAGCAGCCTTGACCGCAATGCTCTGCACACCTCTTAGAATCTGCTGTCTCTCTGGAGGAAAATGATTCAGGGATTTTAATACTATGACTGAATAAATGTGTATATATAAGTTGGCATTACATTTACATTTATGCATTTGGCAGACGCTTTTATCCAAAGCAACTTACATTGCATTATACTATACATTTGTGTCTGAGTATGTGCAATCCCTCACATAATAGCATTACTGTATTATGTGAGAAGAAGCTATGTAGGAAATTGGTTGCCATAGTTAAGTGGTCGCTATATAAAAATAACATCATGCAGAATGCCTCAATTGACCAATCAGAATAAAGTATTCCAGAGAGCTGTGTAACAAGCACAAAGATGAAAGAGCAGAGGAACGCTTACCTTTAGGAGTCAGAGGGGCATCTGTGCCGTTCTCGCTGCTCTCAGGTGAGGAGTCCAGATGGCTGCTCATACTGTGACTGAGATGGCTGAATCTCAGAGCGTCATCCAGGACAGATGGCAACAGCTGCAGAGATACAGTCAGCATTGTGTCAGACACACTGATTTATTCAGTACACTCCGTTAAAAAACCAGAGAAAACCAATTAAAATAAATAAAAAGAATATTCATTCTTTCCTTGAATATTTTAATTATATAATTTTCATGAACACTAACGTTCAAAAAGTTTGGGGTCGGTAAGATTTTTGAATTGTTTCTTATACTCACCAAATTTGCATTAATTTGATCAAAAATACAGTAAAAAAATAATACTGTGAAATATTATTACAATTTAAAATAACTGCCTGTTTTCTATTTTAAAGGTGCCCTAGAACCAGCTTTTACAAGATGTAATATAAGTCTATTCAGGGTGTCCCCTGAATGTGTCTGTGAAGTTTCAGCTCAAAATACCCCATAGATTTTTTTTTAATAAATTTTTTTAACTGCCTATTTTGGGGCATCATTAACTATGCACCGATTCAGGCTGTGGCCCCTTTAAATCGCGTGCTCCCTGCCCTCTGAGCTCTCGACTATAAAACAGCGCATTTACAAAGTTCACACAGCTAATATAACCCTCAAATGGATCTTTACAAGATGTTCATCATGCATACTGCATGCATGCTTTGGATCATGTGAGTATGGTATTTATTTGGATGTTTACATTTGATTCTGAATGAGTTTGATAGTGCTCCGTGGCTAAAGCTAACATTACACACTGTTGGAGAGATTTATAAAGAATAAAGATGTGTTTATGACACATCTTTGTGTGTTTATTATACAGACTGCAAGTGTTTAAGTGTTTAAAAATGAAAATAGCGACGGCTCTTGTCTCCGTGAATACAGTAAGAAACAATGGTAACTTTAACCACATTTAACAGTACATTAGCAACATTCTAACGAAACATTTAGAAAGACAATTTACAAATATCACTAAAAATATCATGATATCATGGATCATGTCAGTTATTATTGCTCCATCTGCCATTTTTCGCTGTTGTTCTTGCTTGCTTACCTAGTCTGATTATTCAGCTGTGCACATCCAGACGTTCTGCCCTTGTCTAATGCCTTGATCATGGGCTGGCATATGCAAATATTGGGGGCGTACATATTAATGATCCCGACTGTTACGTACGAGATTCGCCTCTTCTTCGGAGGTCTTTTAAACAAATGAGATTTATATAAGAAAGAGGAAGCAATGGAGTTTGAAACTCAGTGTATATCTTTTCCATGTACTGAACTCTTGTTATTCAACTATGCCAAGGTAAATTAAATTTTTGATTCTAGGGCACCTTTAATATATTTTAAAACGTAATTTATTCCAGTGATGGCAAAGCTGAATTTTCACTACTCCAGTCACATGATTCTTCAGAATTAATTCTAATATGCTGATGTGCTTCTAAAGAAACATTTCTTCTTAATATGTTGAAAACAGTTGTGCTGCTTAATAGGTTTGTAGAAACCGAGATAAATGTTTTTTCAGGATTAGTTTTTTTGATAATAGACATGTTTTATAACATTATAATAAATGTCTTTACTTTCACTTTTGATCAAGTGTGCCACACGCGTTCTGAAAAGAGAAGCCATAACATGATCAGTATAGGTCATAAACCCCGCCCTCTCCACGCAATCGAATGGGACGTGTGCCAAATTTAAAAAAAACAATTACACTTGAAATAACTTTTTTCTGAAGATGTTTTCTGTCAATTTTAGTTAGGTCTTATGCTGACAAATGATCAAGTGTTCATTTTTCCAATAATTTTGGTTTCAGTTAGATATTTGATTATAAAAAAAAAGGGTGTAACGTCATGCTTGACAGCTGTGCTTGCAACCGCTTATGGGATATTTTGACTTCATTTTCCTACAGTGGAAGAAAGCTGTCCATCTTTTTTTTTTTTTTTTTTTTACAGTCTATGTTTTTGATCAATTTATTGTGTTCTTGCTGAATAAAAGTAAAAATAAATAAATAAATAAACAAATATCACACTGACCCAAACTTTTGAACATTAGTGTATAATCTGTAGCTAGAAGAACTAATGTTCATACCAAGCAGCTCACCTCTCTGTTGCCCTGGCCATTGATGTGAATGGGTGGGGGAGTCATTACTACAGAGTTCTTCATCTGTTTGTGACTGCTCTTAAACACTCGGTCTCTGTGTGGACAGGAGAAGAATATTTTAGCTCATAAGTTACAGTATGTGAACAAATTCAGACACCTTTAACACTATAAAAGCAGATTTTTCCAGATTCTTTTTATTTTCACATTTACTAAATATTTTTGGCCATTAAATGTTTCCATACAAGGAAATATCTCAATTTTGTATAGGAAGGAAAATGTCAAAAGTGTTTTAAATGAATTTGCTTAGAGCTCTTCTTACCCATCAGGCTCTGGGAGAATCGGAGGCAGCGTGTGTCTCCTCAGTTTTGTCCGCCCTTGTCTGTTGTCCGAGCCCAATGTGCGAACACTCTCTTGGTCTGAATCCATCTCCAGCAAGGGGTCACGAACTCTACTGGGGAGGGTGATCTTGGGCAGGGAACCCTCCTAAAGAGATATATGTCAGAAAATATTTATGATTATTCTATTTCTTTATTTATTTGATCCTGTTCTTCTCTTGAAGAGCGTTTAAACTCAACATGAAACTCATTTACTGTCACATTATGATGCATTTCCAACTCAATGAAAATATTAGGCAGGATTTAGTTTTTGGGGAATAATATGCACTGATAAATTGCACACGATAAGAGCAGCAATGTGTATTCAGAAAGTAAGTGTTGACTTCAAATTGACTTTTAATCTTAAAAAAAAAACGCCTGCTTGATGTACCTTAAGAGTACGAATTGTGAACTTATCCAGGGCCACAACTCTGTCCAAGTTCTTCTCATCCATTTCCTTCATGTACATCTCATACAGCTCTTGAAGATGAGGAGGGACTAGGAGACTGTGATCTGCAAAACCATCATTCACCTTAATTTTTCATAACCATATACGTATTATAATAAAAATATATATTTTTCTTCTTTTGTTTCTACTTGAACATTTTTTCATATTGCATCATTTGGAAAACTTTACTGCAACAGTTTGGCTTGATGCATCTCTAGCTGAGATTTCTGTGCCATTTCTTATTCCTGCGAATGACTCACCATCGATAAATTGCCGCTGCTGCTGGATGATCTCATGGCAGAGGTGTCTGTGCTGTTCAAAACGCTGCACTACCACATTTTTCTGTCGTATTACGTTGTCCTTGAGCAGCGCACTGGACTGCATCTCTGCGTTCTCGATCTCCAGCTCGTGGACCTTGCAGAGGAGGCAAAGCACTTCCCTCTGCTCCTCTGAGCTCACACGGCGGGGGAGAAGCTCTTCGAGATGTCGAGCCTTCTCTCTCAGCTCTGCCAGGCGCTGCTCCAATCCGGCCTAAAGAGAACAGAGGGACTGTGGTCAATTACTGTGATGAGTGGCTTAATTAACACTGCTAGTCATGTACAATTTATCTCTGCTTATGAGAGAGGTACTCCCAGAATGCACTGCCTATGCAGAGTGTTCCAAATGAGTTGTTTAGGATGCTGCCTTAAAAGAAAGGAACCTATGTAGGTGGTTTACTTTGTTTTGGAAAAGAGCTAATGTCTTGTGTCCACTTTCAAATAAAATTTTCCTGATAATTTACTCACCCCCATGTCATCCAAGATGTTCATGTCTTTCTTTCATCAGTCGAAAAGAAATTAAAGTTTTTGATGAAAACATTCCAGGATTATTCTCCTTATAGTGGACTTCAATGGCCTCCAGATGGTTGAAGGTCAAAATTACAGAGGAATGAACGCGGCGCCAGTTTCGTTTTTTTTACGTAAGTATAATAGGGAAGGGCGTAGGACATATGGCGTAAGCTTTTTGAAGAATACGGAAAGCGGAAGCATGCGTAAGGCAGTTTGTGTTTATAAAGCATATACAGTTGTATTTCTTTCTAAAATGACTGATCATTTCGCTAGATAAGACCCTTATTTCTCGTCTGGTATCATTTAAAGCTCCTTGAAGCTGCACTAAAACTGTAATTTTGACCTTCAGCCGTCTGGAGGCCATTGAAGTCCACTATAAGGAGAATAATCCTGGAATGTTTACATTAAAAACCTTCATTTCTTTTCGACTGAAGAAAGAAGGACATGAACATCTTGAATGACATGGGGATGACTAAATTATCAGGAAAATTTTATTTGAAAGTGAACTAATCCTTTATGTATTTCATACAGTAGCTTCATCTTGGCTGTAATGATAGACATGCCTCGCAAACAAATAATTTATCATTTTTAAAATCATGAAAAATTACTGGAGTGTAGGAACTTTGTTTTGAAGTAAAACTGCACACTATATTGCAAATCATAAACATTTTAAATAGTCTCTTGTATTTATATCACTAGTGAATTAAACATAAGATACCTATTAACTAATTGATTTGCTAAAATGAACCAGAATATTGGTCCAGGGCTGGACTTTGAGTTTTCTGAGGTGTTGATCTGCCCTCTAGTGGTTACTAACGACATTACCTTCTGTTTTTGTATTTTCTTCTGCTCAGTCATGAGCGTGACAAGGTTCTCTCTGGCAATGGCCACCTCTTGTGTCTCTGTGCTGTCAGGCAAAGATTCTGGCGAGTCTGAGTCTTTTTCGCTTTCATCCTTATTAAAAGTCTCCTTCCTTCTCTCCCCCTGCCACTTCTTTCTTCTCCTAAAGCGCTCTTGCTCCCAACTAGATGGAGACAGACTATATTTCAATAACAAAATATGAAACCAAACATTTATTTCAAAGAAAGATAGCACAAGCTCACTTTTCAAACAAAACAATTCACAATAGAAAGTTTGTTAGGTCTGAAACGATAAGACAATTGGTGATAATGTTCAAAATCAGAAGGTTTGAGTTGTGCAGAATAAAGACTCACTCTGCGATTGTCAGCAGGTGTTTGGATGTGTCTATCTGGATTTCCATGTTGCTGTTGTCCAGCTCCATAAGACGCTTCCTGATGTCCATCTGCTGTCTAAACGCATCGATCAGCTTCTCCCGCAGTTGGTCCATCTCAGCCCGGCTCTGCTGAGAAGAGTGAGCCTGCACCTCCGCTACAGGCAAACAGAGAATAATAATGTTATGAGATTATTCATCTAAAAAAGAAGAGAGAATAAATTTAACAGAACTGAATAGACTAGCATCTAATCTAGAGAAAAATAATCTAACCAAACAGAAAACAATCTATTGAACAGAATCAATTAGAAAATAGTCTAATCAAACTGAAAAGAATCAAATCAAACTGAAAATAATATATTAGAACAGAATAGAATCGGAATAGAATCAAACAGAAATGAATTTTTACGAATAGAATCACTAAGAAAATAACATAATTGAACAAAAACTAATTTAATCAAACAGAAAATAATCTATTAGAATAGAATTGAATGGAATCAGTTAGAAAAGAATCTAATAAAACTGAAAATAATATATTAGAATAGAACAGAATCAATTAAAAAAGAATTTAACCAAACTAAATAAATTATTAGAATAGAATATAACATAAGAGGAAAAGAATCAAAAATTGAAAAAATGAAATTAATCTATAAATCTATAATCTAATCGAACAAAGAATCTATTAGAATACAAAAGAATCGATTCAAAATGTAATCAAACAGAAACAAATCTAATGACAGAAAATAATGTATTAGAATAGAATAGAGTCAATTAGAAAATAATCTTAAGAAACAAAACAAAAAAAATATATTAGAACAGAATCAATTAGAAAGAATCAAAGTCAAACAGAAAATTATCTATAAGAATAGAATACTTTAAAAAAATATATAATTTACACCAGAATATAACAAACAATAATGTAATCAAACAGAAAATAATATATTTGAATAGAATATAATCAATTAGAAATAATCTAATTAAATTAAACATTTCTGATGTTACCTTGAACATGGCGGATGTCTGTTCTGTCCGGGTTGAGCTGTCTACTGGCCTGGTCTGCTATCTTTTTCTTCAGCCGCTGAATCTCGCTGCGCAGGTCAGAGATGATGCTGGTGTACTGGGCGATGTGATAGGACACATTTAACAGGTTTCTCTTTACCTGCACAGGAAGAGTAAAATATAACACTGTCATCAACATCCTCACCAAACAGTTGGCATCAAAAAATGTGTCACAAAAAAGCAATAATCTAAAGCAGACTATCACAAGCTTTAACAAACTTTTTTTTTTTTTTTTTTTTTGTACATATGCCCTGCTGTGTTGTTCACTTTTCAACTTTCACTCCTGTCAATCTCAATTACATGATGACATCACCCAAACACTGTCAATCAAAACAACACCAACAGCAAAGCACAGGTTATTGCTGTAATTTAAAACCCCATTATCTTTGCTCTTTATTGTCTGTCAACTGTTCTGTTTCTCTTCCTGCTTCTTGTTATTGTGCATTAACCACTTGTGTGTGTGTGTGTGTGTGTGTGTATGTACGTATTTGTGTGTATATTATATTATATATATTGGAGGTTATAAAGAATAAAAGATTCTGCACAAAATTTGACTTTTGGGGGTTGAATAATTTTGTACACGCATGTTTAGAGCCAGTTAATTTTTTTTTTCATTTTTCATCAACTTTACATTGTCAGAATCACTCAAATTTGAATTGATTGTTTGTGTGTGTGTGTGTGTGTGTGTTTGTGTGTGTGTGAAATATTACTACAATATAAAATAACAATTTTTATTTTAATATATTGTCAAATGTAATTTATTCGTGTGATGACAAAGCTGATTTTTCTGCATCATTACCCAGTCTTCAGTGTACGGAAGAGGATTAGGGCCAAGCAATAATAAAAAAAAATAAAACCATATCGAGATTAAAGTTGTTAAATTTAGAGAAAAAAATTGTTAAATTTAGAGAAGAAAGTTGAGATAAAATGTTGAGAATAAACTCGTTAAATTACGAGAAAAAAACTTGTTAAATAAAAAAAAAGTCGAGATAAAATGTTGAGAATAAACTTGTTAAATTACAAGAAAAAACTTGTTAAATTTTGAGAAAAAAGTTGAGATAAAATGTTGAGAATAAAGTCAATAAATTACGAGAAATAAGTCGTTAAATTACGAGAACAAATTCGTTAAATTATGAGAAAAATGTCGTTAAATTTCAAGAAAAAAGTCGAGATAAAATGTTGAGAATAAACTCGTTAAATTACGAGAAAAAAACTTGTTAAAAAAAAAAAGTCGAGATAAAATGTTGAGAATAAAGTCATTAAATTATGAGAAAAAAGTTGTTAAATTACGAGAACAAATTCGTTAAATTACGAATTTGTTCTAGACTTTTTTCTTGTAATTTAATTACTTTTTTCTCAACATTTTATTTTGACTTTATCTCGAAATTTAACAACTTTAATCTCGAGATGGTTTTATTTTTTTATTATTGCTTGGCCCTAATCCTCTTCCGTATCAGTGTCACATGATCCTTCAAAAATCATTCTAATATGCTGATTTGGTGCTCAAGAAACATTTCTTATCATTATCAATGTTGAAAACAGTTGTGCTGCTTAATATTTTGTGGATGCAGAGAACATTCAAAACAACAGCATTTATTTGAAATATAAATATTCTATAACGATGTAAAAGTCTTTACAGTCAATTTTGATCAATTTAGTGCATCCTAAGCTCTTATTGACTCCAAAACTTTAGAACAGTAGTATAAGTAGGTAACCAGGTTGTCCATTGTTTTATCATGTGCCAAACTAACCCGTGTGCGGATGCTTTTGGCACGGTCGGCATAAGTCAGGGTATTTCGTGAATCCTCGAAGGCTAGAGATGCAGGGCTTATGTGAGCAATCATCACCGTCCGACTGTTTCCCCCTAGAGAATCCTGCAGACATGAAAAAAATCCCAGTAAGACAACCGAAATCAAGAAAAATATCCCTTGAGTGTCCCTGTTCACGAAGAATCTACCTTGAGCAATCGCGTGAGCTTGCTGTCTCTGTAGTTGACGTATTTGTTGCCATTCTTTTCGCTCAAAGCATTGATGCAGTTCCCCAGCGCCAGCAGAGACCGGTTGATATGAGCGCCCTCTTTTAACCTCTGACCCCTGTTCTGTGTCTGAAAGTAGAAACAGTAGTTATTGCACAAAGATGTTAAACTGACCGATTACATGTGGGTTAGGAAGTCTGTTAAAGCGTCCAGCAGGGGGCGCTCTCGTATGTCTCATTCATTCTCTGAATACTTGTGCAACAGGCTTGTCATCCTCATCAATAGAGAACAAACAACCACTCATGTTTCTGAGCAACAATACCCCATAACCAGAAACAACGTGATCTGCTTTTATGCCATGTCACATGCATGTTTAAACCCACAGGGTGCTTGAGTGATTTTTAACTGTTTCCATGGCAAATACATGGCACGCTCTTTAAATGTGTTCTCTCGTGTAATATCTCCCAGTCTCATGCTGTGAGTGGAAATTACACTTTAATATAAAACATGATTCAAGCGTCTTTCATCAAAAATACCTGACTGGACTGGTGGAGGAGTCTCATGCATCATAATGTATTTAGTATTCAACTAATATTTTCATTTTTCGACAGCTTCATTTTCCCTCCACATTTATCACTGATAGATAAATCACTCTTGGAATTGTTCCCTCGTCACTGGCTGATTTATGATTCTGAATATATTTGGAGCCAACTGTGCCAGCTTTTATGTAAGAAGAAAGATTGATAGCTTTGATATTAATGATTATCAAATTTATGGATGTACGACCGAGCTCACAAACTGCGCTTTTACGTAACTTCTGAAAGATGAATAGACCTTTATGTCTCACACCTACACATATCTCGCCTCCTCACACGCAAACACATCATACCTGTGAAGCCCGTTCAGATCCTGCTAAATCGATCATGAAGAGTCGTGCAAATCGCACTTCCTGCAGAATATCTCGACATCGACTCTGTTGGCGCACGGCCACCTGCAGCACAGCGTGAGAGCGAGAAGATGTCTGATTGGCTGCTGTCGGCTCTTGGGTTCTCTGCTTGTTTCCCTTCACTAACAACTCCATGATCTGAGCGAGAGAAAAAAAAAAAAAAAGAGAAAACTCACCATCCAGCTGTATACAACTACATTTATACACAGTACCGTTCAAAAGTTTGTCGGAATTTTTTTTTTTTTTAACCAAGACTGCATTTATTTGATCAAAAATACAGTAAAAACGGCAATATTGTGAAATGTTATTACTATTTAAAATAGTTGTTTTCTATTTTTATATATTTTAAAATGTAATTTATTCGTGTGATGGCAATGTGTCACATGATCCTTCAGAAATCCTTCAGAAATCCTTCTAATATTCTGATTTTGTGCTCAGGAAACATTTCTTATTATTATAAATGTTGAACCCATTCATGCTGCTTTATGTGAAATATATTTTTTTAATTAATAGAAAGCTGAAAAGAGCAGCAATAATTTGAAATAGAAATATTTTGAAATTTAAATGGCCTTACTGTCAATTTAGATCAATTTAATGCAAACTTGCTGAAAAAAAATAAATAAAAAAATCGTAATGACCCCAAACTATTAAAAGGTACTGTAACTTTAAAACATAAATATTTCTTTATTACAGTAAGACCAATGTTAAGGGCAACATGTCACAATTAATATGCATTTCATAAGAAATAATGTGATTTAAATATTCACCACAATATAAGTTATTTCTTTCAATGAAGCATCATAGTATTAACTGACTTATTTAAATACTAATGCACATATTTTTTGAAGACAGTCTCAGCCATCTAGAGGTGACAAAAACTTTTTTTTTAAAGAAATTAATGTCTTTTGTTGCCTTTTGGTTATGCATGCAACATATGCATATACATAGTTTTTAAAATTAACATTCTCCAGCACTGACTATGTAAGAACTGTATCTATGTAAGCTAGTTTCCACCATGAAATAAAAAAAAAAGGTAATTGCTAGCTTATATCTCACAATTCTGACTTTTTTTTCTCACAATTGAGAGTTATAAAGTCAGAATTGTGTGATATTGTGTGCATATACATAGTTTTTAAAATTAACATTCTCCAGCACTGACTATGTAAGTACTGTATCTATACCAGAATTGCGTGATAAAAACTCAATTGCGAGAAGTCAGAATTGGGACTTTATATCTCGCAATTCTGACTTTATGACTCACAAATGCGAATTTAAATCTCTTAATTGTGAGATAAAATTAAAAAAATAATCGCAATTACCTTTTTTATATTTTATTATTTAGTGACGGAAACAAGCTTCCATATGTATCAGTATTTACTTTTAAAAAGTTTATTTTTCAAAATGCTAATGCAATGTAAGAATTGGGTCTCAATAACGTGTCTAACTAACCTCTCTTGCATTAATAGTGGAGACCTCTGTGATTCCTGCGACCTGTATTTCTCCTTTTGAGTCTTCTCTCAGGTCCAGGAACCCAGATGATGGATTCAGTAAGTCTCTTATCATCTCATTGTAGATCTGGAACACAAGAGTAAAGACCATGCTTAGATTTCAAGATTACCATCATTGTTTATGCATGAACAATAATGCGTTTGACATTTACATTCATGCATCTGACAGATGCTTTTATCTGAGCTGACTTGCAGTGCATAAATATCAGAATGTGCCATCTGTGACCTTTCCATGCTAGTACCATGCAGTACCAGTTGAGCACATGGACAAATGCTATAATTTGTGAAATTTAAAAGGAATTATTGACAAAAAAACAAACACTAAATAACTGAACATTTAGCACAGTCATGGAGAATTACATTTTCATTACGTCAATGGTCTGAAGTCAACCAGTAACCACATGTACATGAATTCATCTCACAACACTTCTCAGGTTTTCATTACAAATGCTAATGTGTAGATTTTTTCCTTAAACCAACAATAAATTAATTTCAAAAGTAATGCACACTTTGGAATGTTTCATTCAATCAAAATCCAGAATCTGTAGCATAGACTGTCATATACAGTACTTTCCGGATGCTAGTGGAGAGATGAATGTGGGATTTAATTTTTCAATAAGCTTCATTCAACCCGGTTTAGAACAAGGCCACATCCTGAGCGCCATCTGCGGTCGCCTGAAAAGCTCTCAAATTAAGTCGTCTCGAACTTAATATTTCATCACTGTCAGTGAGGTCACTGTGATGTGCCGTAAGCATGTGATAATTTTAGGGTGACGCTGATGGTATGAAAAGAGGCTATTGACAGAGGAAGTGCAGAAGACCTGCTATAGATGTAGATGGATGGAAAGAGTAAAAAGTGAAAATACAAACCGGGAGGTCTGAAACGAAACCACAGAAGCCGAGAATAAAAACGTGTTCTCTCCAGGGAAGCATCCCCTTGAGCATCTGAACGGCCCAAAGTAAACAGGAGTTTTAATGTGAAGGTGTAAGAAAAGCAGAGGACAGGGGAGCATTGTGCTATTTACTGAAGGTTGCTCTTTCCCTGTGGACGGAGTGGCTTACTCATAGGTTTGCACATCCCAAACACCCCTTTAACCTAAAGAAGTCAAACAGTTCTGTGTTTACGTGTGTATGTTAAGATGCTTGAGCATACTGAGAGTATGTGTGAGTGAGTGCATGCAGTTTTATAAAAAATATTTTAAAAAAAATCTGATAAAAATTATAATAATAATCAAATAGTTGTATTTTTATATGTGCAATATATTATACTGGCTATAAGTATTGGTAATAAGTATCAGTAATAATTCATATATATTAATTATATGCATTTACTCATATATATATATATATATATATATATATATATATATATATATATATATATATATATATATATATATATATATATATATATATATATAGTAATTTATTCCTGTGATCAAAGCTGAATTTTCACCATCATTACTCCAGTCTTCAGTGTCACATGATCCTTAAGAAATCTATCTAATATGATGATTTGATGCTCAAGAAACATTCATTATTATTATCAATGTTGAAAACAGTTATTTACATGTTTATTTCATGATGCTATGATGAATAGAAAGTTCAAAAGAACAGCATTTGTCTGAAATCTAAATCTTTTGTAACATTAAACACTAAAAAGTTTGGGGTTAGTAAGAATTTTAATTTTATTTTTGGGGGATAGAAATAAAATTAATCAATACTTTTATTCATCAAGGATGAGTTAAACTGATCAAAAGTTACAGTAAAGACAATTATAATGTTAGAAAATATTCTATTTTAATGCTGTTCTTTTGAACTTTATTCATCGAAGAATTTTGAAAAAAAAAATTGTACACAACTGTTTTCAAAATTGATAATAATAATGAATGTTTATTGAGCATCAAATCATCATATTAGATTGATTTCTGAAGGATCATGTGTCACTGAAGACTGGAGTAATAATGCTGAAAATTCAGCTTTGATCACAGGAATAAATTACACTTTACTGTATATTGACATAGAAAACAGCTGTTTTAAATTGAACAGAAAACAACTATTTTATATTGTAATAATATTTCAAAATATTACAGTTTTTTACTGTATTTTTGAGCCTTGGTGAGCATAAGAGACTTCTTTCAAAAACATTAAATAATTTTAATTTTCCAAACTTTTGACAGGTACTGTACACACTGTAAAAGCATACTACTGAAATATTTAGCAACATATTGCATACTGCATTTACCATTTCTTTACATATAGTTTACATCTAGCAGTGAAGAGTATGCTAGTATGCCAATAAAAATGGTAAGATATAAGGTATGTTTGTCTGTGCACGTTTGTCTCAGACAGATAAACTACATTTTACATTTTCTGAAGAAAATGTGAGAGGTACCCATGTAAAACTTGCTACCACAATGCTATAGTGCTGTGAATTGCTCCCCAGGGCGTTGCTACCCAGTTACTAGGAATTCGGAGTGATTGCCATGCAGCTGTGTGGTTGCTAGGGTGTTGCAAGGTGGTTAAGTCAAAAGATCTCACTCTCATGTCTACATGATATTCTGCTCTTTAGATATGACTTGGGTACCTCCTTCAATGTAAATCTTTTTTGCAGTTTTATCTCCAGTTTAGCCGTCAAACTCAGTAACCTTGTCCTGTTTTCAACAGCTGATGCACGTGCACTTGAGATCACATGTTCGCGCTGACAGGAGCATCACTTCAATTCTCAGTGTCTTTTTTCATCTCACACTGTCTCACATTCTTTGTCGACAGTCTCACTGCTCATTTTGTCAGTCAATGTCTATTCAGCAGCATTTCTATACTGTCTGGCACTGATGCTTGACAATGTGTTATTTCACCTTTACAATGGTGATAGTGCTGCAATATCCATGCACACGGTGTTCAAACACCACTGTAGGAGCCGTATATGTAACCTTTTATTTTAGAACAATCACTTCTGGTCTTTTGTAGAAATCTAATTGACTGTCCTTTTCTTTTGGTATGTACTTGAACCTTGCAGTGTGTCCTAACCAGGCACAACGTGACACGTTTCATGGATAAAAACGTAGTCTGTCTACACTGAATGTAACAAAGTGTGACGCCTTGTTAGGACACAGTGCTTGAGACAATTATAAAAGGCTTGTAAACAAGATACATGGATGAATAAACACATGGGGGGGGACGGTTAGAGGCTTGTAAGTGCGACAGAGTCATCAATAATAGATCTATACATTATTTCGATAGTCGCATAAAAGCATAGTGATTGGTTTCAAGGTTAGCGCAACAGGGGATCATGGATGCATGTATTTGTTTCGAGTAAACTTTGTTTGAGAAAACAACTCAGTAGGGGAACAAGCTTTCTCCTATCAATACAACATCACCGTAATCAAAGATGCTGAGATAGTCGCTAAGCCGACAAGATTACCCCTCCCTCACGCAAACAGATCTGATAAACAGACGTGCTTTCAGTCGCTCCTCACGGGCCTGATGATTATCTTATCACATAACACTTAAGCCGTTACCCTTTTTTAAAGTGTTTGAAACTGAATGATGGCTATTTACTTTACTATGTGCGTTTAGCATAGCGGTAAGGTAACGGTATCTTTACAAGGTCTGTATCGAACCTCCAGGTGATATTGGGGCAAAAAAACCAACAACAAGTGGCTGATAAAATCCTATTTAGCAACCAAATGAAGATCTCACCTCCAAGTAGGACATCGAGACACTGTACTGCATGTCATCGCTGGTTTCTTCGATGGCTCTGAACAGGTCGTTTAATGTGCGAACGTAGATACCAGGTTCTCTGTCTGTTCCCAGCATGGTGTAAGTCTTCCCACAACCTGTAAACACATACATATGCTTAATAGGACCACAATTTACAATAAAAAAATAAAATAAAATAAAATAAAATAAAATAAAAAAATAAAATAAATAAAAAATAAAATAAAAATAGAGAACCAATATAATATTTAAATTGTTTAAAATACTACAAAATAAAAAATAAATAAAATTTGCTTAAACATCAAACATAGACCTTTATCAATCAGTTGCATTTTATTACTTGCATTTAGTATAATTTTTTGTTTCATGTGACAGACCATGCCTAGCTCTCTTTTAATGAATGCGAAATAATTGTAGATAATTAGCATATGTTCATCAGCATGACATAAACTAGACACATGTGTGAGATGAGTCATAGTGAGTGAAACAATGTTTACAGGTGGCTTTTATCCCCATCAGGCTGAGCACAGCTTTATATAGCCACGGCCAGGAACAGTCAGTAAAAGTCACTCCGAGGACAGATTAGAGTACGCGGGCACATGAGAACTAGACAGACATCTGCTCTCCAGGAATTTTTATTCAATTCAAAGGAGCATTAAAAAAGGGTGAAATATTACCCAATGATGTGTTCTTGACAGCGGTCATGGAATTCAGTGAGCTAGGTGAACATATAATACATATAAATCATATTTGGAAACATCAATAAATCATTATGTGCTATAGTTGGCTCTGTGGGCTCTTTGTGGAATCAGTGCATGTGACTTTGTTGATTGAAGCGGCTCTTTAAGCAGGAAGAAAGAAGATCAGGGTGATAATCTGTGTGTCCTAGTCGTGCCTGAGTGTCTGTGTTTTATACTACTTTGGCAATATGGCCATTGTGGATGTTAACAATTGATTTTATCTCCCACATTCACTTTGTTGTAGAGATAAACCGATACATCGGCCAATAATCGGTATCGGTCGTTAAAAGCAAAATTTCACACTATCGGCAATCGGACGGTAGTTTAAAAACAGTCGACAGTCAGGGCCGATATACCCTGTCAATCAAAAGAGGGCAAGAAAATGCACTGCATTTAGGCTTTGTGTAAAGAAAATGCTTTGATGTTCAGTATTAATAGTAATTACATGAATTAATAACATTTAGAAAGTTAAGAAATAATTAATTTAATCTTCAGAATTTAGTTAATGTGTGTTAATATTAATTTGAATAATGTGTTTGTTTTTAACTGATACCAGTTACTCTGAAACAAGTTGATGAAATGGAGAGAATACAATTTTTAATTGCATTTCTTTCAAAAAATAATAATTAAATATAATAATTAATGATTAATTATAATGAAATTGAAAATAAGGTATAAAAGGTAGAACCCCCAAACCATTGGTATCGGCAGATATCACTCTGAATAATCGGCTATCAGTATCAGTGGAAAAATTTAGTATCAGTGCATCTCTACTTTGTTGAGCTGTTGTTTGATTGTGTGCGAGTAGCGCTGGGCAATATTACTTTGATTATATATATATATATATATATATATATATATATATATATATTATATATATATATATATATATATATATATATAAATCACTTTATTTACTTATTATTTATGATGCATTTATCCTAAAAAAAATATTTATTACATCAACAGCCATTACAAAACAGCCACTTCCTGTATCCATATCTGAGTGGGTACACAAACAAATCATTGAATCAGAGGTTTGAATCGATTCGTGGAAAAGAATCTAAGCAATCTGTCAGGTATAAAGGCCCATTCACACCAAGAATAATAACTATAAAGATAACTATATTAGCGTCCACGCCAGCGGACGATATCGTTCCAAGCACGTGCTTGTCTGTCACTTTAAATGCTCTAGCTCATTACAGCAAGATGGATTCTGATTGGCTGTCAATGTTTTTATCATTCATCAACTGGATAAAGTCATTCTGAAAGTGATTCCAATGAAGTTGTTTCTCTGTGCCGTTACCGTTATAGAAGTGGTGCGAATGGTGTGAGAATTTGTTATTGAAGTTTAAATCATAGGCACTATTAAAAGAGTGTATTATAATGATCAGGATATAATCAGGAGCTGTATGACTGAAACTTAAGATTTTAATTCTTAAGATTCAACAAAGCTCTATTTCTTCAGAGAAATGACCATTGTAAGTAAACAGATAAAATTCTGAGTTAGGATGTTTCTATATATAGAATATATAGTGAAAAATATATATTGCTTAGACCTAGGTATGACCTTGCACTGACCTGTGGGTCCGTAGGCAAAAACAGTGGCATTGTAGCCTGATATGAGACCTTCAATCAAGCCTTTAGTGGTGGATCTGTACACCTCGTCCTAAGGAAAACACATTTAAAACATTTTTAACTGAGGCCATAAATGCACATAAAGGCATACACAAATAGGCACATAAAGCATGTTGAAGTTTGTATATACACGTGCTTCAAACTGGTCCACTCTTACAAACATACACAGACAAAAAAGCAAAAAAAAAAAAAACAGAACAAGCTTGCCTGCGTGGCTGTATAGTCGAAGGCCACATCAAACATATAAGTCTTCTCTCTGGACCGATTAGCTCGAAGAATATCATCTGGATCTTCCATAGGGTCCATCAACACCACCATCTGAAGAAGAGGGAAAGAAAAATATGAATATTGTATTATTGTATATTATGAAGAGTATTACATCTGTTTACATGTTTTAAGCTTTTATATGCCCTGCATATACTGAGTGCGTATCAAAACCATTTTAGCCTTTAGCCTTTTACTGTGAAAAACAGCTAGCTATCACCTCACATTAACTACTAAGGCCATTTATTTCTGTTACAGTGACAGAGTGTCCTAACAACACCTCTAAATAAAAATATCATAATGGGTCCACATGAAAGTTATGGCTAGTGTGGCTTAAAAGCAGGAGATGACAGCATCATGATGGAAGACACCAAACCTAATTTAGTTTCCATTTTTACATCTACATTTTGGAAAAAAATGGTCCTGATGGAGGTTAACGTCATTAAAAGGAGCCCATGGAAGGTTCCAGATGTGGCCAAAAGGCTGAATCTTGTTGTTTTAAGAACCCTATGGGATCTGGAAGGCTTTGGGGTGCAGAGCCAATGTTCCAATCAGTCGGGGCTCGTGAAAACACACCCATATCGTTTGATGACCCGTTCAAACACACAAACACAGCATTCCCTTTGAAGCCTTGCAATTGAAATGCAGCAGAGGAGATCTGACTTTTAAAAGAGGCCAATTATAGTGGAGCACAATGCAAACATACAGACGTTCTCTACAAACAGAGGAAGGAGAAAAGACTGGACGAGGAAATGAGACGTTAGAAAGGTGGAGAAAAGGTGAAAAGGACAAACAGGCCATTCCTCATTGCAACGGTCCCAGGGATTGAACAAACTGTTAATTTACTGTTTTATATTTATATCTTACATTATGTTTATTTCATAGAGAGATATACAATGCAATTCAAAAGTATGAGAGACTTCTTTCAAAAATATTAAAGGGGACCTATTATCCCCCTTTTCACAAGATGTAATATAAGTCTCTGGTGTCCCCAGAATGTGTCTGTAGGTTTCAGCTCAAAATACCCCACAGATCATTTATTATAGCTTGTCAAATTTGCCCATATTTGGGTTTTTTGCCTTTTTGTGTGTCCCTTTAAATGCAAATGATCTGCTGATCCCAGCCCCATTTCCAGAAGAGGGCGGAGCTTTAACAGCTCACGCTTCGGTTGCTCAACAACAACAAAGCTGGAGAATCTCACGCAGCCAAAATGACGATTTTCAGTAACGGTGTTCAGCCTTACATTGTTCACTTACGAGTCGGACACTGATGGAGAGACTCAGGAAGAAGTTACAACTTACTGGACATTTCTGAATGGTTAGTGCTGTGGGGTTGATTCAACTCATCGATTAGCATGTGCCGTCATATTAATCGTTTGTGCAAATCCAGCGTTGAATTGACCTGTTTGTGAAGCAATCCGTGTTTTGACGTACCCAACATGTATGGTTTTTCCTCAGGGTTTTACTTACGATGGGTGCAGTGATCGTGCTCTCAGCCATATGGTACGTGAGTTTATGTTATCTCATCATTCACACAGTGACAGCTGTAGAGTGGCAGTTTGGCCAGTCCTAATGTTCTTAAGATACCAGTGCCAGTATAGTTTACGTGGCACGAGAGAATGACGCACTGTAATCAGTACTGGGTCACCGATCAGGTTCCACTCACCTGAAATGGTCCCTGCTCTTGATAAAGGCCAGCACTGTACACCTACTGTATGTTCTCATGTAATGCCAGCACTGTATAAAGGGTCCAGTGGAGTTGATGTGACAATGGTCAATGATCTTTAACAGATAGCTAGACCCTCAGACATAAAAAGCTCTGTGTCATCACGAAACTTAACAGGCACATCAGATGCACTGTAGGGCAGAAAGATATACATCTTCCACTGGTCCTTTAATTACTTTTCTTGCTAGAGTCCCTGGGTGCTTTGGTTTAATCATACCTGTGCAAATAAACCCTATGACAATCAATGTACTGAGGGCCGACGGAAAAGACAAGCCACTGTCATGGAGCACTTTCCAAAAGACGTTCGATTGCTGCTAAGCAACCGTTCAATTAAGAGATAAAAGACAGAGTTAACAGGAAAACAGCAAGTACACGTCCAGATGAGACCACAGGCTAACTCTATGAAGTAGCCAATATGAAATATACTTAGATAGCTGAAATCTACTTTGAGAATGTGTTTTTACACACATTATTGATGACCTAATTTAATATAAATCGTTTCAAAATTCAAAATGAACACATAAAAAAAATAAACAAAACTTTAACTTGCAGGGAAATGTATTTGTTGAGATTCTGTATCATTTGTCCTCTTGGATGGAAATTAAATTAAATGGAGAGCAAATGGAGACTTTTTTTTCTGAAGTCTGGTGTTTCTCACCATAAAAAAGTAAATTATTCAGAAATGAATTATAAAAATAATAAAAAATTAAATAAAAAATAAAATATATAGAAATCAATAAATATTAATAAATAAATAAATAAATAAATCTCAAGAAATCAAAATCAAAAGACACTTTGAAATTACTTTTTATCAAAAAAATGTACATTTCTCACAGACAAAATGAGCTATTCCACATTTATTTGTTTAGACATTTAATTCCCTAAGGAATTATGGATGCCATCTTCAACATAATTCATCCACTACATTTTCTAAACAATGAGAAAGAAACCTCTGATCAACAAAATTTTGGAGATTTTTTTTTTTTTTTTTTTAAATTTTAAATCATCCATTAAAGGGTTAATTCACCCAAAAATAAAAATTATCCCATAATTTACTCACACTCTTATATATAAATATATATAATTATCCCATAATTTACTTACACACACATATATATATATATATATATATATATATGCTTTATAATGGGACTTAATGGCACCCTAGATTTTGAAGCCCAAAAAAGCGCATCCATCCATCATAAAAGTAATCCATACGGCTCCAGGGGGTTAATAAAAGCCTTCTGAAGTGAAGTGATGCATTTTTGTAAGAAAAATATCCATATTTACAACTTTATAAACTATCATCACTGGCTTTCGGGAATAGCCGTACACAAGTCGAGTTCTGGCGGAAGACTGACCATTCAAAGTGGTACCGTTTAGTCCCACTATAAAGCTTGGAAGAGCCAGGATATTGATTAATATAACTCAGATTGTGTTTGGCTGAAAGAAAAAAGTCATACACAGCTAGGATGGCTTGAGGATGAGTAAACTATGGGATATTTTTCATTTTTGCGTGAACTATCACTTTAACTTATCTAAAAAAGCTTAAATCTTGTTAAAGTGTGCCACAATGCCGCCCAATGCTGGTGATAACACAAGCCTGTCTGTGACTGATGAGAATCACTGGTCAACCATCTGAAACCAGCAGTCTGCTCCTGAGGTCTCTCCTCAGTCTCACTGCAATAAAGGAGCGAGCAAAAGAGGCCCCATTAAAGGGCTGGAGGTTATTCGGAAAAGCCATCTTTGGTTTCCACCTGCATAAAGGACAGAGGGCATTCACCTGGCCCAACATTAACTGCTCGACTAGTCCACTGACTAATTCATACGTTCATAAAGGTGACATGAGAACTGAAAGAGCCTTTAGGCATCATTATAGTGCACAATACTTTATGAAATGGCAATCAAATGATCCCCCATTTGTTTGAGAAGGCAGCGCTAGCCATTGTAGATGATGCTGAAGCGTGCTTATCTGAAACAAGCACATCTGCCCATATGAAAGGTCTCACCGAGTCGGTGCACAAAAACAAAACAAGCCATGCGTGAATGAAGGGTGCTAAAATTAAAAGCGGAGTGTGGGTCGTAAAATATTAAATGGCGTCAAAGATCAGCCAGGGTCTGTGCAACAGCCTGCTAATGCACCGACATGAAATCAATTAGCAATATGGTGTTATTTAAATAAGTACAAAGAAAGGCACGGTCGTTTAGGGGCGACAGTCCAAGTCATCCAGGTGGATGGAGTTACCAATTAACCACGGGGTGAAGATTAGCAGCAAAGGGAGGTGAATATTGGGATCTATCCAACTGATTAAAATACAGCAGTGGTTGTAATGTATCATAAAGGAGGTGGGATGCTTGTGTGGGCTCCTGCAGGATGGATACTAGAAATTCTTCTTTTTCAAACAGACACTGGACTCACTGAACTGTTGTGACTCCCTAGCCCCAAAAAATCTGAGGTCAGGTTCAGTGCACTTCAGAAATGTAGAAGAGATTTATGTTAGAACGTTTCATACTAAATTTGAAGCTTTTGTCAATTAGATTCATCTGTGGTTGTTCAGAAAATAAATGTATTCAAATGTTTGACAAAAGACATGATTATAATTATCAGCATCTCTGCAACATGCCTGACTGAATATTTTTTAACTCTTATGAAAAGCTTTAACTCAAAACTTCAAACAGTCAACATGAGGTAGCTTATAAAAAAACAGGAAAAAAGAGCTAATGTACACAATTCTAGTACATACTTCTGATGATGGGTCAGATGATTTTTTGTCCATTACTGTAGAAATATGTCAGATTTACAAACAAACACAGAAAGGTCACAGAATTTTTTTTTTTTTTTTAATATGTTTAAAAAAAAAATATATATATATATAATATATATATATATATAATATATATATATATATATATATATATATATATATATATATATATATATATATATATATATATATATATATATATATATATATATTTAAATCAAAAGCACCACATTTCCTGTTAATTTACTCAAGATGTTTATGTCTTTCTTTCTTCAGTCAAAAAGAAATTATAGTTTTTGAGGAAAACATTCCAGGATTTTTCTCCATATAGTGGACTTCACTGGGTTTCAGCAGGTTGAAGGTTCAAATTGCAGTTTCAGTGCAGCTTCAAATGGCTTTAAACGATACCAGCCGAGGAATAAGGGTCTTATCTAGTGAAATGAATGGTCATTTTCTAAAAAAATTTTAAATGTATATACTTTTTAGCCACAAATGCGCCACGCATGAAATAATCATGTTGGAAAGGTCACGTGTGACGTAGGTGGAAGTACCGCAGTAGAAAGCTTCTAATTTTCTCCTCCAACTTTAAAATCATCCAACATCGTTGTTTTACCTTTTTTGTTGTTGTAAAGAATGTTTGACTTATGGTGCGTTCAAACCAGATGCGAATGAAGCGTTAAGCACGAGTGATTTAAATGTTAAGTCAATGCAAAGACGCAAATAGACATCCTGCGGCGCAATTCGCGGGTATGATGCGGCGTGAATAGAGCGTTTCGGGCGTTTGACGCGCGTAACACGTGATTCGCGCGAAATGCGCAAATTGAAAAATCTGAACTTTGGCGAAAATTCGCCGCGTTAACCAATCAGGAGCTTGCTCTAGTAGTGACGTGACGTAGCGAGCTGAGGTAGAAATCCGAAACAACAATGGAGGACAAAATCATCGTCGCTGTACATCTTCATACTTTTATAGAAACAGGAGTAAAAATTATCTTGCTTGAAAGAAAGTGAGTGAGGAGGTCGGACAATCTGGCAAGTTGTAAATAACGGTCTTTGAGCTATATAAATATACATATTGAGACTACAAGCTAGCTAAAGCCAACCAATTGAGCTTATTCGCTGTAATTTACAAGTATTTCCCTGCTGACAAGTTGTGTTTATTCAGAGGAAGTGTGCAGAAAGAAGTGGAAAAGTCTGGGACATGATGGGAATTCGCGTCAGTTGTGAAGTGAATTTCACGCGTGAATGAAGCGAGTAAACTCAAAATGTTCAAGCGTCCAACTACGCGCAAATAGCGTGATTTATTTGCGCAAGTCGCGTCTGGTGTGAACGCACCATTAGTCTTTGCACGTTCGCTTTGTAAACACTTGCTCGGTACTTCCGCCTACATGACCTTTCCAAAGTGATAACGTAATGCGTGGCACATCGCATAGCAGTGCAAGACAATTTGTGGTTAAAAAGTATGCAATTTTTATTTATCGTTTTTTTTTAAATTACTGATTGTTTTGCTAGACAAGACCCTTATTCCTCCTCTGGGATCGTGTAGAGTGCTTTGAAGCTGCATTTACACTGCAATTTGGACCAATTTGGGCAACAGGTTTGTTGGTAGCCGTAGAAGTCCACTATATGGAGAAAAATCCTGAAATGTTTTCCTCAAAAACCTTAATTTCTTTTCGACTGACGAAATAAGGACATAAACATCTTGGATGACATGGGTGTGAGTAAATTATAGGAAGTTTGAATTATGAAGAGAACTAATCCTAATTCACCATGTCATGCATATGTTGCCATTTTTCTATAACTGAACAAGTTATAGAAAATAAGCCCCTTTGCTGTAGCATAAGTTGTTATGGGTAATATTAGCACCTTTGAGAAACCATTTCCAAAATACTATAAAATTCAGTGGCTTTGTCATTTTAAAGAGTGTGATTTCTGCACCACAATTTCCCAATGACTCCTGTCTTCCATTATTATTTACACAAACAGTTTTTCCCTAATCTCAAGTCATTGTTTGAGTCAATATTGCATTTTTGACTTGCTCTGGTGTTGATCTGCACTTTTGAAACACATGCACCAACCACATGGCTCCAAATGGTTTTGTGTATTGACTGAGCAGGATAAACCCCGGGAGACAACAAGGTGAGCCTCTTAATAAAACTTTACTCTCTCTGACAGGTAAACAGAGGAGGAGAGAGAAAAACAAGACAGAGAAACGAAAGAGAAAGAGGAGCTACTGACTGCTACTGATTGCACAGTTACATAAGGCCAATGATGTGGACACAGATATGAGGAGGTGTCAGATTGACCCACAATTATGCAACAGCTTGACAGAGGCAGACAGAGCGATATGATCTGTTCATATTACTGATCCAGGCATTGTGATGTGTGTAAACTCAGCCATGCTTTATCATAAGAGAGTTTGGTTCCCCATGGCATCATCTATGACTCCCCTCACTGATAAAGCTGTGATGTAATACAGGCCATACAATGCTACCTTGGGAAATAAAACCCGTAGCGGCAAATCCACTGACTCTCACAGCTCAGGGATATGAAAACGCCAGCCTGGGACTACTGTAACATGCACACAATGAAATCAGCGGATTTTTTTTTTTTTGCGGAAAATCCAAGGATCACTTCATTGTTCACACTGCACACAAAGCCAACTGTTGACATTTAAATGAATCCCATAAACAAAAGCAAATAAAAGAAATATGATATTTTGCTTAATGAATGAAAAAATTAAACATATTGGTCAGGTCCCAAAATATGTTTTCCTTTATAAGTGAAAATTGTATTATTAGTAAATTTATATATAAATAAATAAAAACTTAAATAAAATAAATAAATAAATAAATCAAAAATATTTAATTATTGTACCTTATAAACTGTATATAAAAAAAACAATGTTAAAGATATAAAATATTATATATATTTATAAAATATTTAAAACAATGCTTTATTATTATTTTATATTAATTATAATATGCAAAATAAATGTATAATAGTATAATAAAATATATTTTCAAATAAAATATATATATTTTTTAAATTATGAAAAAACCTACTTAATCTCACGGTTGTGGTTAAGGCATACAAATAAGTTAATATTTCTGAATGTCACATAGGCCAATATATGGTTAAAGAGTGAGCAAAAATGAGCTAATTTGAAGACAGCAATCACATATGGTGAATGAGCCAGACTTTAGACTGTCATCTGACATGCTGAAGATCAGTGCACAGATGTTTGTCTTTATGTCTCTCTCCATCAAGCGCAGGTTACTGTTTGCTCGTGTACCCATAGAGATGCATGTGTGTGCATGCTGGTGATAAAGCATGCATGAATGCAATGTGTTTGCGCTGACATCTATGTGTATGTCTCCTCCAGATACTATATCCCCTCCCTTTATTGTGTGGCACCCCATGACACGCTAGTTGTCATGGCTACAGAGAGGCGGGTGTGGACCGTCTCAGACACCTGTTGCTATTAGCCTGATGGAGAATGGCGGCGAGAGGAGGCAGCTGTAGAAGAGGGGCCTCTCTGGGGGAAAACACACACACAAACAGGCAGGGTTGTAACTCACTGTAATACTGTCACACACTCTCACACATACATCGCAAGCTATATATCATTGACAGATGGCTATCCTGCTCCAGTGGTTAGGGTTATGGGAGAATAGACCCTTAATCATAGCAAGAAGAGAAGAAAGGAAAGAGGAGTAGAGCAGAAGAGATGTGTTCTTTACTAAACATACTTAACAGGGTGTATCTTCTGTCATGTACCATTCACTCAACTTTTAGATTAAAAATTCACCCAAAGGTTTAAATTATTTATTCAGTGACATGTTTTTCCAAATCTGTATCCTTTTACTCATTAAAGTTGAATAACAAAAACAAAGTCATGAAAGTTGTTTTTTTTAAGCTCTTTTATTTCATCTGGACCACATTTGTCAGGCTCCAAAAATAACAAAATAAATAAATTAAATAAATTAAAAGATAAATAAAATAAAAATCACCGAAAGTAAAAACAGTATTAAGAGAGCTGTATTAAAGTGTATTAATGACTTACACTAGTGTGTTATTAATTGATCAAAAATAAAGTAAAAACTGTAAAAAAATATTGTAAAAAAATATTGTGAAATATTACTACAATTTAAAATAACTTTTTGTTTCAATATATTTTAAATGTCCTGTGATGTAAAAGCTAAATTTACGTGTACGCCCCCAATATTTGCATATGCCAGCCCATGATCAAGCCATTAGACAAGGGCAGAACGTCTGGATGTGCACAGCTGAATCATCAGACTAGGTAAGCAAGCAAGAACAATAGCGAAAAATGGCAGATGGAGCAATAATAACTGACATGATCCATGATAACATGATATTTTTAGTGATATTTGTGAATTGTCTTTCTAAATGTTTCGTTAGCATGTTGCTAATGTACTGTTAAATGTGGTTAAAGTTACCATCATTTATTACTGTATTCACGGAGACAAGAGCCGTCGCTATTTTCATTTTTAAACACTTGCAGTCTGTATAATTCATAAACACAACTTCATTCTTTATAAATCTCTCCAACAGTGTGTAATGTTAGCTTTAGCCACGCAGCATAGCCTCAACCTCATTCAGAATCAAATGTAAACATCCAAATAAATACTATACTCACATGATCCGATGTATGCAAGCAGCATGCATGATGAACATTTTGTAAAGATCAATTTTGAGGGTTATATTAGCTGTGTAAACTGTTTTTATGCTGTTCAAGGCAAGCGTGAGCTCCGGGGGAGGGGGAGCACGAGAATTAAAGGGGCTGTAACCTATATATCGGTGCATAGTTAATGATGCCCCAAAATAGGCAGTTAAAAAAATGAATTAAAAAAAAAAATCTATGGGGTATTTTGAGCTGAAACTTCACAGACACATTCAGGGGACACCTTAGACTTATATTACATCTTTTAAAAATAAGTTCTAAGGCACCTTTAAAGTAAATTACTCAAAAAGCGGTTTCGTAAGTTGAATACAGAAGGCAGTCTGGTGGAAGATAGATATTTTACTTTATAACTTGTTAAATATGGATATTTCTTCTTACACAAACACATCGCTTCAGAAGGCCTTTATTCAGAACACCATGAGGGTGAGTAACGAACAGAATTCTCATTTTTATGACTAGAATCATTCCTGTAGGAAGACACCCTGGTAAGATCTTCACATAGAATTTCATTAACACACACACACAGACAAAGGTGTCATATGTCATTCACACCTTTAATGATCCTTAATGAGTTTGGTCACAGCAGCTGCAGGTGTGATGTCACGTTATATTAGGCAGATCAGTTTCACACTTCAGCATATGACACATCATTCTCCTCACCATCTACTCCAATGAGCTTCACTTATCTGACTCAAAGACAGAGGGAACATTTCTGTCAAAAGAGGGAACATTTCTGTCAAAAGATACTATATCGAATTAACAATTCTAAAAATAAAATAAAACAGTTAGTGTGATGAGTAAACGTGGTTGACCTTTCGTGAAAAACAAACCTTTTTGTTGTTCCTGAGGAACAGAATCAATAGCTATCTCTTTAACCTTCATCAAGAAACTGTGTAACAACGCAGACACCTTTCCGAACACGAGGTTGGCGCTCCATGCTGTACTCTAGAGATAGCACAAGCGAGCAATTCACAGAGCCGTCCACTCTGCATACGTGACGTCTGCAGGCCTGACGTACAAGGCAGCGTCAAACAATAGATCCAAACACAAACCATGCTGCTCTGAGTCTTGAAAAGGCCGTGACCTTTGAGTAGCCCTTTCAAAGCCAAGAGCTGTTCTTTGAGAAGGTGAAAGCTATCTGATGGGCCAGCCACCCCCTTCATTCCACTCTTTCATTTCATCATCCCTTCTTCCCTTCTCCGACACGGTACCCCAACAATGGTGTCTCCTCTTACAAGGGCCTTGAGTGCCTCCTCTGTTCTAGTGCTGCCAACCTGATACATGCTCCTTGGCGGTGCCTATTCCTTTACTTTTTTAACGTCACCCGTGTGCAGTCAACACTGTGCTAGGCTACGCAAGGCTAAGCTAGCTGACTGTAAACATACTCTGTGTCCCTGCAATACAGTGTGGAAAAAATGCAGAAGGTCAAATAAGTTGGGTGTCCAAATACTTTGTTATCAGTAGTGAATGATACCTGAATGTTGTACTCGCATCCTGCTAGAGGAACTGATAAGGAACTTTTGGATTCAAAGTGTTAAAATTGGTAGAAAACTCTGAGCTGCGTGTGAAGGTCAAGATTTAATGCTACACATTTTTTTTGTGTGTGTGTTTTAACAAAATTTGGATAAATTCAACATAGGCTCATTGAAAAAACATGCTTTAACAAAATGTTTTTTTTTTTTTTTCAAACTCTAAAAATGTACCTATACATACAATTCACAAAACACTTGTATTCTTTTTCACACAAAATATGATTATGGGGCAAATAATTGATTAATAAAGACTTTTTCCTTGCACAATACTATGTTTATGACCTCAAAACACTTTTACCATAGAGCATGATTTGCAAAATAATAAATGTTGATGTTCACATCACATAACCAGCTCCATACTGTACTGTATGTATGGCTCACAGACTTGTAGAAGCAAGCTAAAATGGCATGGTTAATTCAGCAAATAATACTATGAAATACTATGAATACTATTTCTTGTTAATTTACTCATCCCCATGTCATTCAATATATGTATGTCTTTCTTTCTTCAGTTGAAAAGAAAATGAGGAAAGCATGCCAGGATTTTTTTTCATATAGTGGATTTCAACAGTTACCAACAGGTTGAAGGTCCAAATTGCAGTTTCAGTGCAGCTTCAAAGGACTTTGAGGTCTTATCTAGCGAAACGATTGATTATTTTCTTAGAAAAATAAAATGTATATACTTTTTAGCCACAAATGCTTGTCTTGCACTAGCTCTGTATTGCGCCACGCATTGCATAATCACGTTGGAAAGGTCACGCGTGACGTAGGCGGAAGTACCGCGGTAGGGTGAAAAACTCCATCTCATTTTCTCCTCCAACTTCAAAATCGGCAGACATTGTTGTTTTACCTTTTTTTTTTTTGTAAAGGCCATTTGACTTAGTCTTCTCTTGATAGCTTTGTAAACACCGGATCTATACTTTCGCCTATGTCGCGCGTGACCTTTCCAAAATTATTACGTAATATGTGGCGCATCGCAGAGCAGTGGAAGACGAGCATATGTGGTTAAAAAGTTTTTTTTTTCTTCTTTTTTTGCTAGATAAGACCCTTATTCCTTGGCTGGGATCATGTAGAGCCCTTTGAAGCTGCATTGAAACTGCAATTTTGACCTTCAACCCATTGGTAACTGTTTAAGTCCACTATATGGAGAAAATCCTGGAATGTTTTGGAATATTAATGTTAATTTCTATTTGACTAAAGAAAGCAAGACATAAACATCATGGATGGCATGGGGGTGAGTAAATTATCAGGAAATTTTAATTCTGAGGTAACTAATCCTTTAACACAAAGGTAATAACATTGGCTGTTCCAGTAAAACACAAACCAACTGTATAATATTTGACCATTTGTCAAAATGCAAAGTGACTGAAATGGAGTCTTGGTTTTATGTTAGTCCTGTGTGGTTGCATTTACATTGTCCTTAGTCTGATTGCGGTTTCCTGGCAACTTTTTCAAAACACTATAGAGATTTAGTCCATAACATTCTTCTAATCTCAATGCCAACTCAACATAATTGGCACTGACTCAAAAATCAAGATCATGTGGTCAAAATCATGCACTGAAGAAGTTCCTGCTCTACTCGTGCGCCAACATTCGAGTTACACACCAATGCATCAGGTCACATTCAAGGCGGAAAAACATCACCAAATAAGCAGGTCCTGACATGCCTGGGAAAGAGCAGGGGAGTCACCGATAGAATCTGAGCAGAGATAAAATTAAACCGTAAAAACTTAATAAACGTAATGATCTCTGACAAACAACAAATCCTTGTTGGAACAAGAAGGATAACAGACAATATGGCTGAACTCCATGCTCACTGATGGACTTTAAAGACGATAAAATGAAAGTAGGTTAAACACAACCGGACACACAAACTTAAGTGACGTCTCGTACTACTGTATCTTATTTTCCTGAGATTATCCTGGTATTTATACAACTTCACAGCTGCGATGATCGGCATCCACAGCGCAGAACAAGGTCAGAGGCCACTTTCAGGTCAAGACATGGAGGTCAGCATTGCACAACAAAGTGGGACATGACCGATGGCTGAGACCACATCACAGAGATTTGCACCCTGAGGTCTGGACAGTTTAAGTGTATTGTCAACAAACTTTTGTACAGAGTGCAGTAAAAGACAAAAACAACAGTGCAGGCTGTACTAACACTAAAGGATACAACATTTCCATATAACTGTACGACTGGCAGTTAAGGAATTCAAACTTTGGAGCCTCATATACTGGATTAAATGTTCCAACATGAATACAATAATATTTATAAGATATATATTATATAACTGTCAATTCTGTGGCCACATCTTACATGACAAGGTGTGTCTGAGAAATTTGCAAATATTCCAGATGGACAAAGTTAGGTATAAGATTAGAAACCAACTTTAAAATTAAAATAAAATGTACAATATTGATTATTTTTCTCTTATCTTTGACATTAATTGGATAAATGTTTGAAATATATACAAAATATGTTATAATATAATTTAAATATACAAATATAGATTCTAAAATATATAATTATAATAATAAAGAACATTGGCACTTTATCAAATTGTTGTTGCTGCTATTTTATAGTTATTTTAGATCATTAAATTATTATATAGTGATATTTTTATCTACAAATACTGACTACCAAATAATCCATAAGCAATCCTAAACAGAAAATTACTTGCTGATAAAATATTTTAAAAGAGAGAAAAAAAACTTCAGAGCTGAGCTGAAAGAGTCCAGCTGCGGTTTCTCTGGGCTCCGATCAAGTATAATCTGGAACGTGTTGAGTTATTGTACTTGGCTGAGCAGGTACAAAATGGCTCCATCACCACTGTTTTGTCCTGTCTGCTTGGGTCAGTATGACCTTACACAACAGTTCTTTTGAGAAAAATGTCCGAAATCATATAAAAATGACGTTGGCAGCAAATCTTCAGAACTCTTATTGTTGAGTATCATCTTTCACGTGTGAAAAGACAGTACAGTATAACCTCTTTCACAAAACAGGATATCTGATCTTGAAAATATCACTCTCATGCACAGGCTCACGCGCGCACCTTTCATAAGCACTCATCAGCAGGAGAAACAACATGCTCCCTATGGGACGCAAATTACAAGAAAAAGCAAGCAATCTGCCTCACGCTCATTGGCTAACAAGTGCAAAAGTGCGAGACAAACATGAGCCTCATTATGAAAGAGCATGCAGGACAGCAAGGTGCAGTGGGACTGAGTCCAGTGCAAGATAATACCAAATAACAGCCCATAATAAGCCCTCTAAGTCCACAGAGAGCTTCAAAACAGCTTTATTACTTCAGATAGAAGTGACTAATACTGCTGAGTGCTCGTCTGAGAACGAAGATTTGCTATCTATCTATCTATCTATCTATCTATCTATCTATCTATCTATCTATCTAGCACTTAAATCAAATGCAATAAATCAAATGCTTAAGACCAACTACATCATGCACGTGGGCCACTGATTAAAAATGTGTTTTGAAACCACCATAATGTGAGTTGTAAAGTTAAAGTTGTGTCAGACTCATAGGGGAGGCTGTGTTTATGTAGTGCCACTGTCCTGGGTCCGAGATTTAGGATCTCTAACATAATACAAGACCAACAGCTCATGCCCCCTCTGTGCCTTTCTTTTTTATTACATTTGTCTTGATTTTCCAGTTGTTCTGCCTCTCATCCACCTTCTAACTAAACAAACTTCCTCGGTTATGTGTGGTCTACTCATAGTCTCTCTCTCTCTCTTTGGTACTGGCAGTGCAGAGAATGAGAGCTCAGGTAGGGTTCAATTTGAAGCTGTGCCAAACCATAGCTTGTGTAACAGGTATTGAGTGCCACATGGGATAAGACGGATCCAGCTTCATTTCACTGGCTGCCCCAAAGCAAGAGAACTGGGCACAGTCCAACAGAATAGAACATATACAATGAGCACTCACAAAACACATTTTTATCATTCACTGATTCCATATCAAAATAAATAACATCTAACACAGCATATAAGATCACTTAAGTAACCAAGTAAGAGTTTGGAATGGTATTTTGAACTAAACTGGCAATACTCAGAGGAAGTTGAATTGAAATTTGAATTAAAAAGACAGGAAAAGGAATTTCAGTCTGGCAAGGTGTTCTTCCACTCTTGTCCATGAAAGTTGATTTACGATCATCTAAGAGTATCATTCTATCTGTCTGTTAGGGCTACAAACCTTCAAACTTACAACTTTTCTTAAAACTTTCAAACAAGAATTTATCAAGGCAATAATCTACACTTTTTTGACTTTCTATTGTGATATGAACTTCTTCCTGACACTCATTGCAACCTCATTTCAAATTGAATAAAAAAAATAAAAAAAAAAGCCAATAAATGAATAATTTCTGATTTGTGTTCACTGCATATTAGCCTAAAGCTACAGGTTAAACACTGTCTACATGCAACAGCATGAATATGTGATCTCTACTCTGGCCAAATGTTGCACTCAGGCATAGAGGCAATCAAGACTATGATGAGAAGGTCTCACATGCTTCTAGAGATCTCTTCAGCACACTGCAACCCTCTTAAACCAAGACTTATCAACAGAGCCCACCTTACCTGATTAAGAGGGGAGGAAAGAGAGAGGAAGATCAGATGATGAGACCAGAATAGGCTTGGTCTGTATACACGAGTAGAGAAGCATTTGCTAAACCACTTAAAGAAATCCCAAGTTGCCAGGAAGGGCTTTTTTAAGGTCAGACAGTCTATTAGTGCAGCATCACACACCCACTCAACTTCTCTTTCTTTCTTTCTTTCTTTTTTAACGCCATACCAGCTTCAAAGGCTATATTCATGGCGAGAATAAAGTATAATTAAATCAAAGGAAGATTAAAAAAGATGTTTCAAATTTATTTCCTCTAAAAATCTTAAAACCATGCTTGGGCTCACTTGATTAAAAACCTTTTCAAAACTATCAACAGAGTAAAAACGGTTTCTCACAGGGGTAAATGTAATACAGTCTAAAAGGATATGTTTAATGGACAATGGATTTTGACAAGATGAACATTTTGGATGGTTTTCTCCTGAGAGTAAAAATTGGTGTGTCATTTTTGAATGTCCTATTCTACATCTTGTATATATAACTTGATTCCATCGTTCATCAAAACAGGAATTATGTTTTTTCCTCACATCAGGATTTATTTCACGCAACTTATTATTTAGACATTGATCCCATTCTGATTGCCATTTATTTTTGATGTATTCTTTTATCGTTTGTTTTAAGTCTGTAAAAGGTATAGAACACTTTATTGATTCTGTGGATAGTGCTTCTTTTGCTGCATTGTCCGCTTTCTCATTTCCAGCAATTCCTGAGTGTCCAGGTACCCAGCAAAAGTAGATGTTAAAAGCCTTTGATTTCAGCATTGATAATGTAATGAAGATCTTGACTATTGTTGGATGATCAGTTTTCATATTTTCCAGTGAATCCAGGCATGATTTTGAGTCAGTCACTATTAAGAATTTCTTCTGTGAAGATGTTTCAATAAATTTTAATGCCAACAATAAAGCGTTTGCTTCTGCTGTGAAGATTGAACTTTGATCTGGAATACGTATTCCTTGATGTACTTCATTCGTAGCAAAAGCTGCCGCTACCTGGTTTCCAGATTTGGATCCATCTGTGTATATTGGAGTATATTGGGGATAAATAGCTCTTATTTCTAAAAATTGTAGCTGATAATCATTTGGATGTGTTTCAGATTTTTGATTCTTTGATAAATCCCACAAAATAAAGGGTTTTTTGATATCCCAAGGAGGAATTTTGCAAAAGTGGGTTTGTTCCAGGATGTTTAAATCTAATTTGAGATTTTCCAGATGAGGTTTTATTTGTAGACCAAATGGACGAATATGATTTGGTTTTCTTTCATACATTATTGAATACTGGGTTGAAAAAACTGCTGGATGTGCTGGGTTTCCTTTATTTGTTTTTAATTTAATTGCATATTGTAAGGCCAACTTTAATCGTCTGTTTTCCAAGGAAGGTTCATTAGCTTCTACATATAGACTTTGAATTGGTGATGTTCTATAAGCTCCCAAAGCTAGTCGTATGCCTTGATGATGTATAGTATCCAAGGATTGTATGTATGATTTCCTGGCAGATCCATATACAATACTTCCATAGTCCAACTTTGATCGGATCAGTGTTCTATACAAGTTCATAAGTGATGTCATATCTGCTCCCCATTTAGTTGTGGACAAAACCTTTAAAATGTTCATGTCTTTAGAACACTTCTTTTTAAGCATTTTAATATGTGGAATAAAGGACAGCTTATTGTCAAAAATTATGCCAAGGAATTTAGTCTCCTTTTCGACTTTAATGGGAGTTCCATCCAAAAATAATTCTGGTTCATTGTGTAATGAACGAAGTTGACAAAAATGCATACAGACAGTTTTTGTTTGTGAAAATTTAAAGCCATTTCGTACTGACCATGAGAGCATTTTATTTATTTTTAGTTGGATTTTTCGTTCAATAATGTTAATATGCTTGCTCTTATAACAAATGCAGATATCATCTACATATAAACTACAAAGAACATCAGAACCAATAACTTGAGCAATACTGTCAATTTTAATACTAAAAAGAGTTACTGATAGAATACTTCCTTGAGGAACTCCAAGTTCTTGTTTATGCGGGTTGGACACAGTATTGTCTACCTTAACTCTAAAAATTCTATTCGAAAGAAATCTTCCAATAAAGATTGGCAGACGTCCTCTAAAATTTAGTCGATACAAATCCTTTAAGATTCCATGCTTCCAGGTGGTATCATAGGCTTTTTCCAAGTCAAAAAAACAGCTACAGCATGTTCTTTTTTAATAAAAGCATCACGGATATAGCTTTCAAGACTGACAAGGTGATCTGTTGTGCTTCGACCTTTCCTAAAACCACATTGAGCCTTACTTATAAGTTGTTTGGATTCCAGAAACCAGACTAAACGATCATTTACCATCCTCTCCATAGTTTTACATAAACAACTAGTTAAAGCTATAGGTCTATAATTTATAGGATCACAATGGTCTTTTCCTGGTTTAGGGATAGGAATAATTTCAGCTTCAAGCCAAGAAGATGGGATATTTCCTGATATCCAAATAGAGTTAAAAGTTCCCAGAAGCTTCTTCATAAAGAGGTGAGGCAAGTTCTTTATAAATTGGTAATGAACTTTATCTGGTCCAACCGCTGTATCATGGGATTTCCTAATTGCTCGTTGTAGTTCTTCCATGGAAAAATCCTGATTGTATGGCTCTAAATTATTTGAACTAAAATTTATTTTCTCTTTCTCTTCTTGAATTTGGAATGTTCTAAAAGCAGGAGAACAGTTCTCAAAAGATGAATTCTTTTCAAATGTTCTTGCTAGAATATTTGCAATATCTTGTTTTGAAGTCAAGAGTAAGTCATGTTGCTTGATGTGCTGTATTTGCGAACCAATGGTTTCACCCTTCATTTTCCGTATCAGATTCCAGATTTTGGTTGATGGAGTACTAGGTGATATACTGGCAACAAAACTTCTCCAGCTTTCCTTCTTAACTTCATTGATGGTTCTTCTTGCTTTTGCTCTAGCAATCTTGAGTTTAATAAGATTTTCAGTTGATGGATGTTTATAGAAAAATCTTTCAACCTTTTTCCTTTCTTTGATAACCTCTTTACATTTATCATTAAACCATGGGAGTTGTTTAGATTTTTTGTTTAATGATGTTTTTGGGACTGTATCATTTGCAATAGACATTAGCGTTTCTGTAAAATTTTCCAAGGCGTCTGGGCTGTTCTCCACAAAATTTGCAAATCTCCCATAACATAAAGTTTGAAATTGATACCAGTTAGCTTTTTTGATTTTCCATCTTTGTGTTTTTGCCTCTTCTTCTTTTCCTTTAATAGTAACTATTATTGGAAAATGGTCACTTCCGCAAAGGTCATCCAATACTTTCCATGATAAATCTAAAAAAACTTCTGGTTGGCATATTGTTAGATCAATTGCAGAGTAAGTTCCATGCCCAGGATGTAAATAAGTATTTGACCCATTATTTAAAAGACATAAGGTATTATTATTAATAAAGTCTTCAATCTTCTTTCCTTTTGTATTACAATGATCACTGCCCCACAGTATATTATGACTATTAAAATCTCCCATGAGAATAAAAGGAGATGGAAGTTGATTTACAAGATCATCTAGGTCTGTGTGTGTCAAATTTAAGTCTGGAGGAATATAAATGGAGCATATTGTAATGGTTTTCTTTAGAGTTAGTCGTACTGCTGTCACTTGTAATCTACTATTAATACTGATGGGACTATGGATTACATTATTTCTTACTAATATTGCTGTACCACCAGAAGCTCGTTTGTCACTGGGACCAAAGGTGGCAAATATTGTAAAATTTTTAAAAGAAAATTTACAATCAGTTGAGAGTTGTATTTCCTGAAGGCATATTGCAAGGGGGTCAAAAGTTGTAGTTAAACGCTGTAATTCTGTGAAATTTGCTCTGATACCACGACAATTCCATTGGATGACAGATTCTTTCATTACCTGTTAGGAAGAACAGGAACATTTGTCTTAACTCTTCCTTTTGGAGATGGGCTTCTACTATAATGTTCCTTCTCTTTCATTTCCACATCTTTTATTTGTCTTGTCTTTGATGTTTCTTCTTGAGATGCTTTAGATTGAGAGTTTGATTTCTTGTTGCTTTTACTTGTCCTCTGATTTCCAGTTTCTGAAATTTGACTGAGGTTCATGTCATGAGGTTTATCTTTGTACATCCAAGTGATGTCTGTCTGGCAATCTACTGACCTCACAGATTTACTTGCAACAGAAGCAAAGGTTTTATTCAGAGTAAAAATAGGTATCATAGTCACTTGTTTTTTTGCTTCGATATAACTGATCTTCTTTGTACATCTGATTTTTTGTATTTCCTTTTCTTTGATCCAAATGGGACACTGTTTTGATGCAGCCGAATGATCACCTGAGCAGTTACAACATTTTGTTGGTTTCTCACAACTCCCCTTGTCATGACCTTCTCCACAGTTACAACAGATATGTCTGTTTTTGCAACTATTAAATCCATGTCCATACTTTTGACAATTGAAACATCTCAGAGGATTAGGTATATATAGGTCTACGGGGACACTCAGATACCCAATCTGAATTCTTTCTGGAAGGAGTGGTTTAATAAAAGTGATGATGTATGTATTAGTTTTAATTATTCTTTCTTCTCTTTTGATTATTATTCGTTTCACATTTGTTACTCCTTGAGTTTTAAGTTCATCTGTTATTTCTTCTTCATCTACATCATCCAGTTCTCTAGTACGAATTATCCCTTTACTATAGTTCAAAGTTGGGTGAGGTGATGCCTTTATCCGAACTCCTGCCAGCATATTAGCATGTAACAGGTTTTCAGCATTTGCCTTTTTACAGCATTCAACAAGAATTTGTCCCGAACGTAATTTTTTCACTTCTTTAACAGTTCCTGCTATTCCTGCAATACCCTTTTGTATGGCAAAAGGGGATAGCTTGGTGATTGGGAGATCTGAAGAGACAGATTCAATAGTAATAAACTTTGGCCAATCATCATTACTCGACAGAGTAAAACCTCTGTTTGCTGCACTGGTATCCGTATCAGGTTCCAAAAAACGTTTTTTTGAGTTGTGTTTTGTAGCCATATTTAAATGTTTAAGTTTCATCATCTCTACTCCCCACCCACCTCGGAGCCCAAAAAAAGGGATGCACATTGCCGCGGATCTCCAGCAGATTATGCATCAGGGATATAAAAATGGTATACTCAAGCAAAGTAAGCTATCATTTGCTCAAATCGCTTGATTGACCCTAAGCCAACGCCTTCTGGGGATATATATTGTAAAAAATGTATTTCCCAGGGCATGTCTTGACCAGCCGATTGATTGGATCGAGAGATTCCAACCTCCCGTCTAGGTGAAGTAGGAGCCAAAGTACCGTGTTGAAATAATGGAAACCTCAGTAAACCACATTTCTCAGGGACCAGGATCTCTTCCTCCCCCGACACGGGTCGCAACTCACGGCAAACGAGTTGTCCCATTTGGGATATTTATGATGTGTTTATTTCCAAATTCTTTCAGTGTGATGATGTAATAGTTGCACACAAGAATATAAGAATATAATTGTAATTAAAAATAACTGTAACCCTAGTAAGGGGGGCTAAAGGGTTGTTCTCTCTTGCCCAAGGAGAAGACCCTAGCACTACGGAGGGAAGGAGCGTGCCACTGTTCCTATCACGGGCTACCAAAAAACCTGGGTCCCGTGCCGTACCCGGACTCAACTTCTCAACTCACGATGTAAACAATGGCATCATTTTAAACACACTTCAGAGAGTCAACATTTCAAACAGGACAACAACTTGGCTAATTTGGTTCTTGGTTTTTCTACAATTCACTTGGAAGCAAGAAACAGCACAGTAAAAAAAAAAAAAAAAAAAAAAAAAAACAATATTAATTTCCACCTACTTCAACTTTAAGTTCAGTTGTTATCTTATTTTTTTTTTTTAAATATAATCAAATTTCAGCTTAAAGAAATTTAGGCAAGGCGAGGCAAGGCAAGGCAATTTTATTTGTATAGCACATTTCATACACAATGGTAATTCAAAGTGCTTTACATAAAGAAGAAGAAGAAAAATAGAACATAAGGAATAGAAATAACAGTAAAAACTGAGAATTTTGCAATCTGGATGGATGAGCTAGGAAGTCTTAGGGAGGTTTTTATTTTTTTGTTATTGTTGTTGTTGTCCGTCAGAGTGGATCTAAACGGATCTATCCATCTGAGCAGATCTAAATGGATCTTCCTCACACGACAGGACCGCTACATGTTAAGGCACTTCAAACTGATAAACAAAGTTTCACTCTCCCCTTTTGCCAAGACACCTCAAACTGCGTCACACAGCCCTAATCCCCCTTCTGGAGATATCTTATCTATGCAACGCAGTTTAAATTTCCCCTTTGGAAATGTCCCCCTTTGGAAAGTGTCCTGACGGTAATCCAGAGATATCTTAACCATGCATAACATTTATTTAAATCTCATATAACTTGAAGTTTGGTTAAATTATTTAAATAATTTAAATTATTTTGCATAAAAGAAATATGTTGCCATGACTTACTGATTATATATATATATATATATATATATATATATATATATATATATATATATATATATATATATATATATATATATATATATATATATATATATATTACAGAGTAGATATTGAACTTACCCAATGAATTAAAAATTGGAGGATTGTGACTTTTAGTTAGGCTTGCTGTGGTAGTCTGCATTACCGGTGTTACACTGTTTTCCTTTTTTATAAAACCATTTAGTTCAGTTGGACAATGGATGCTACAATTATAAACTGAAAGCATCTGCTCTGCTCCATATAGAACGAGCTGCAGTCGCAGCATAGTGCAGCAGGAGCCAGATTTCACTTATCACCTGACGAGAGTGAGGAGAGATGACTGACAAGACGATGGCGGAGGATTTGGTGTGCAACAGATCTTGAGCGTCTTGACAAATACCTTATCTTATAAAATGTGCGGTCAGTACCGCTGCTCCCTTTACACAGAGTACGAGTGATTATGAATTTGAAAGCAAAAGTGAAAAGCGAGCACGTATTCAAAAGCGATTTCAATACCCTGCCCGCATATTGATAGTGGCTACCTGATGCCCACAAATCATAAGCTTATACACAGAGTGATCGTGAATTCAAAAGTGATAATTTCCTCATCTTGAGCTTGGGTCATCTATACTCTTAAATGTTGACAAAACAACTGTTAGCATAGCCTATAGACCAATTCGGTGTTTGCAAACAGCGATGACGTTTTTTTTTTATGGGAGAAGCCTACCTGGTTGCAGAAAATGACAGTTGAGCAGTAGCAGTCTATGGAAGCCACGAAATAAAAGAATAAAAAAAAAAAGTTAATTTCGAGTTTATATCTCACAATTCTGACTTTTATTTCTCACAAACCTGAGTTTATATCTCACATTTCTTACAAAGAAAAACAGAATTGTGAGATATACTCGTTATCCTGTCTTTTCTGAATTGCAATTTATCCCGCAATTCTGACTTTTTTCCCCTCAGAACTGTGAAATAAACTCACAATTGCGAGTTATAATGGCCGAACTGGGAGTCAAACACGCAAATGCAAGAAAAAAAGTCTATGACTATGACTAAAGACTATGTTTAAAAGTTATCTATGTAAAATGTTATAGGCTTAAATATTATTTCCTGCTGTATGCTGTGTATGTATGTCCTCTGAACTGCATATGTGAATATTATGTAGACTTACTGTTTACATCAAATTCCTGCTTTAATAGTAGACTAATCCTTGCAGGTGTCATCAGTCCAGTCTGTGAAACGTCTCCGTTTAGCTTCAAAGGACGTTTTCAATGATGGTTTTCTTTAAAAATGAAGACTATATTTTTTTGCATTCCGATTCCAACATCCAGAGGCACAAAAAAATTCTGTGGATTTTGCACATTTTCCTCCAATTGCTACCGCTATTTTTCTGCAACCACTATGCGCGCGCAGCTGCAAGTGACGTAATTGTGACGTCTGCCCCAAAGAGGTCTACACAAATGTCAAATTTCCATTCTTCCTTTACAAATCGCAAAACTGGTGACTTATCTTGAACTCACAATATTTTTTTTCCCCATCACATGCTCTTTAAATGAGGAAGTCCTTCGTCCTAATACCACCTGCCTCTGACTAGCATTAGCAAGTAGGCAATCTTGATCATGTGACAAACAATCAGCTATTTAAAGGTGGCATGAAATGGAATTTCACTCTATTTTCTAATCTTAATGAACTTATTGTGATTTAAACCATGCATATGTTTAATTTTTTTAAATTAATGTCATAACTCGATCTTCCAACTTCACTCTGGAGACTATGCCAGACGTGTCCAATCATTTACTCCGCTTAAACCCCTCCCCTTTCTTACAATTGACTACAAGCTCGCATTCAGATCTGCCTCCATCCAAGACCCTGCCCTATTTTTTTTTTTCTTTTTTCGATAATCCACATATGTCACAATATGAAAGAAAAGATCTGTTGCTACATCTGTACCTTTAAAATAAGGGACAATCCCTCCAATATGTCCTACCCAAAATACATCAACAAAGGAGAGAAAACTGCTCATCAAACGATTTCATGAAGTTGCTTGGGCTGAAAAGCAGTTTAACAGAAAATTAACTTGAAGTTATAAAATGTTTAAAATCAACATTTAATTCTTCATATAAACTGTTTATATGAAGAAAGAGCATTAATAAAAAAAAAGACTTTGTAGATAAAGATAAGAGTCTTAATAAAAACCTGCGAGTGGAAAACTACTACATGGGCCGTAATGGCCCCCTGTATATGGCCAATAGTGCTGTATTCCAGTGATGGACATTTACAGAGCAGGCCAGGGTGCGTACACCATAAAACACAAATGCAGAGAGTCAACCTGTAAAAGAGCTGAGTCTAACAGTTGGCATTTTCCCCAGGAGCGCTGCGCCTAAATCTTGTCTGTTGAAGGCTGGTTTTGTTTGGAGAACTATTTCTCGGCCCAGCTCTGAGCCTATTCAAACAGAAGGCCTGTAAAAGACACCAAACACTATTTTGTGAGACTCTTCCCTCAGCCCTCGCTGGCCCTAACATTATTATCCTCCCTCCAAAAATAAGCCTAGAAAACAACAGCCCGGCCGTCGAGTGCAAACCTTGAGAACACTAGGAGAAAGGACCAAGGGAGCGGGGAGCGCTTTGAAAGCCCATAACCATAATTATACCGGAGATGAATATCTTTGATCCGTGTGGATCGGTCGGGGTGGCAAGAGCGACGCCATGAGGGAGGCTTTCTGCTAATTCGCTTTCTCCGTTATAGGACTCAAGGTGAGAGCAATTTGAATGTCCTTACGGGCACACAAGGAGGAGAAAGATGGCAGAAACTGAATACAGAAGGGCCAAAGCGGCGGCTTTGTTGTGCACAATGGAGGGAATTTGCCACGTTATCAGGTACGACCCAAGCTTGGATGAATGCATGGCTTTGTTTACCCACCAAGGTCTTTAAAGGGAAACTCTGAGGTCTATTCTTCCTCTCACTTCTTTTCTTTTTAGAGGGAGCAGTGTCCAAGCCACCTGTGCTAACCTAAATGAGATGCATCATGGGTAAATATTGTACTACCAACACAAATTTTTCAAGAGCCAATGGTTAGTCTACAAATGAACCCGTTTAAAGTGCATTTGATCAGAATAACTTGCTGTTTTTGTTAGCGTGCATCGTAAGAAGACACTACATCCTTCAAGTCCATCAGCACTTGCGTTCTTTCATGAAGGGGGACGAGTAAAGGAAAACGAACAATGGCCCTGACCTTGTCTGTGGGTTGTCATAGTGACGGGGCACAGCCCACTGTTGGTGGGAGAGAGGGAGAAATCAGACACGCTAGTGAGCAGAACAGTTAACGGCCTTTAAAAGCAACAGGAGACACATCCCTCACTACATCCAAGTCTCATTCACTGCCAATATGTTGTCAGAAACATACTGAGTGTGTAATTACGGCCACAGCGATTTTTGGACTTCCTGCAACACTTCCTGCTGCCAGTTTCTGCCAGTTATGCACAATACTGTACCTTTTACATGAGTGTTCAGAATAGCTGAATTTACAGTATGACACATGCTGAGAGTTTTAAGACACTCAAAGTGATGAAAAGTAGGAGATCCTAAATGTTTAGAGATCCTAAGTGTTGTTATACACACACACACACATTATATATATATATATATATATATATATATATATATATATGGGCACAAAGAAGAATCATAATTAATCATTTATATGCAACAATATATCAATGCATAAATAGCAATACATTTCTGTTTAAAAGTTTGGGGTCAGTAATTTTTATGTTTTTAAAAGAAGTTTCTTAGGCTCAATAACAGTGCATTGATTGAACATACATTAAAAAGAGTAATATTGTTAATTTTTTTTTACAATGTACTATTTTGATATATTTTAACAGGTAATTTATTCCTGTGATGTAATGCTGATTTTTTCAGCATTATTCCTCCAGTCTTCAGTGTCACATGATCCTTCAGAAATCATTCTAATATGCTGATTTGGTGCTCAAGAGATTTCTTATTATTTTCAGTGTTGAAAACAGTAGTGCTGCCTAATATGTTAGTGAAAAATATATATATTTTTCCAGGATTCTTTGACGAATAGAAAGTTCAAAAGAACAGCATTTATTTCAAATAGAAACATTATAAATGTCTTTACTGTCACTTTTAATCAATTTAATGCAAAATAAAATGTTATTTTAATATATTTACTACAACTTAATATATGAACAATTTCACACAAGGAATTCAGGGAATATTTCAGAGTACTTCAGAGCTTCAGTACTTCACTTCAGACAGAATTTAACAATTCATTTATAATCAATATATTAATGTAGAGAGAAGTCTTTAAAATAACATTTCTATTCTGTCAAAAAAGGCCAAACAAACACACACACAGTGCTTATGTGAAGTCATTGCATCATACGGGATGCAGAAAACAAAACTGTCTCACCAATAACAAGTAGCAGAACATTTAAGCAGAAGATAAAGCTTTAATCACTTATGCTCCATAATGAGCTTATGCGATTATAAGAGAGTTATGGCTCGTCACGGACGGTCGTGCATGTTTATCTGCATTCTAGGGTTTAGTAGAGGGATGCTTTGATTAACATTAACATACATTCACCTTCTAATAAAACTTTTGTGAAGCCTGTGTGTAATGTAGGGTTGTCAAATGTACCGGTACTACCAGTTCCAGTTTGTACTACTAAAGCATTTCTGCAGTACACGTAGTACAGAATACCGGGTATATTCGGTACCCGCTGAAAGACGCTGCTTTCAAACGCTCTTGTTCGTGTTTGTTTGTGCACTCTCTGAGCATCAAAGGTTTCTATTTACAGCGTGTTTTTACAAGCACTGAAGCAAATCACAATCACATCTGTTGAGCACATGATCACAATGGCTTATCAGAGGTGCTAGTCAGTAAATTAGTCAGAATCCACTAAACATCACTGAAAACACACAAAGTTTTTGTTTGTTCAATGCATGCTGCTCACTCACAAATCCTTTCATTATAACCAACGAAGTGTAAACACAGCCGAATCATCAGACTAGGTAAGCAAGCAATAACAACAGCGAAAAATGGCCGATGGAGCAATAATAACTGACATGATCCATGATAACATGATATTTTTAGTGATAAATTGTCTTTCTAAATGTTTCGTTAGCATGTTGCTAATGTACTGTTAAATGTGGTTAAAGTTACGTTTATTACTGTATTCAAGATACAGCCATCGCTATTTTCATTTTTAAACACTTGCAGTCTGTATAATTCATAAACACAACTTCATTCTTTATAAATCTCTCCAACAGTGTAGCATTAGCCGTTAGCCACGGAGCACAGCCTCAAATTCATTCAGAATCAAATGTTAACAATATAACAATATACAATACTCACATAATCCGACACATGCATGCCGCATGCATGACAAACACTTTGTAAAGATCCATTTGAGGGTTATATTAGCTGTGTGAACTTTGTTTAGGCACTGTTTAAGGCAAGCGCGAGCTCCGTGGGCGTGGAGCACGAGATTTAAAGGGGCCGCACAGCATAAATCGGCTGATGCCCCAAAATAGGCAGTTAAAAAAATTATTTAAAAAAATCTATGGGGTATTTTGAGCTGAAACTTCACAGATACATTCAGGAGACACCTTAGACTTATATTACATCTTGAAAAAAAACGTTCGATGGCACCTTTAAAGTACTTAGTTCAACGGTTTTTGCTCTGGTACCAAAATTGGTATAGAGAACCATGAAATTTTACTGGGACTGGTACTGACTACTTAAATTTTTGTACTGTGACGACTACCCTAGTGTAATGCTACTGAATAGAAGTCACTGCAAACCGGCAAGGTGCCGAATTGCCTCATTGATATGTATCATCAATGTATAATGACACACAGATAAGGAGAGGTTACGGCAAGGTTCTGCCTCCTGATCGCGTGTTTATGTATGTATGAGAGTCTCGCACGGACCAATCAGTATACAGCGTATGTCTGGTAACACACAGGCGTCATCACGAGCACCTTCCCTTAAGGAGAACCGTGAGATCCTAGTGTGTTGGTCTTGGTAAATTATTTAAACCACACACTAATGCTGACCGACACACTGATGTGGAGAGGTTAATGAATACCAATTTGTTCAAGTCTATCACTACGTCAAAATAGAGAATTAGCACAGGATTTGCACAAGCAATCCAGTTGACATTAAATCAAGCACTTGTATTTGATTAATGAAAGAAGCCAATGCACATGTATTAGCTATTTAATCATTTGAAAACATTATGCACCTATCAGATTTAGCTGTGAATGACATGTTGGCACCGGTGCTGCATCAACGCTGGCATGATCCTATAGCCATCAGGTGGCTGGAAGTACAGAAGAGCAGGTGGCTGCTGTCTAAGCCACCCAAAGCCCCTGTCGGTGAGCTCATCCTCTTAAGGTTTACTGTTCCATGAGTGCATCAAGAAAAGAAAACACCACTAAAAAAAAAAAAAAAAACACGCCTAAGTCTACTCATAGATGGTGCTGCCATATGCCGTGTCGGGCACAGACAGATAAGGGTGCTTAATTTGGTTTGTCAGCGAATCTGGATAATTACTTACTAGCTTAGACCAGCATGAACTGGTCTTGCTGGTCACCAGCAAACATGCGTGTGTGAATTTGAGCGTGTGTTTATATTTTTTTTTCTACACTTACACAACCTCATTATATGTTGGTACTGGCAGTCTTGTTCTCTCTTTCCCTATTCAGGAGGATGACTGCACAAACATAATACACAGCATCAAAACCTTTCTCTGCATGCTACTAATCCCATCAGCCCTTGTATAACCAGTTTGCACTGTTAAATCCAAGTGCTTGAATATAAACATGACCACCTCAGCTGACCATCCATGATGGACCTAAAGTCAACTTTAGCCATTTAACATCATCCATAACTGACAACCAGTGGCCACAGAGGAAGACAAGTTAGCATCTAGTATCCAACAACAACTTGCTAATATGCTACACTGCAGGTAAACACAACAACAAAATGGTGGAGAATGCAGAAAAATGGCATTTTGAAAACGAACTAATTATTTAAATAGCAAAACATATTCATATAAATGTGTTAAATCAAGTTACCATTCACTATATTACCCGCTATTTGTATTTGCGATGTATTTCTGTGCCTCATGCCATTAGCACAGCAATGTTACATGCTAAATTCTAATGAAATCTCTCTCTCTCTCTCTCTCTCTCTCATATATATATATATATATATATATATATATATATATATATATATATATATATATATATATATATATATATATATATATATATATATATATATATATATATATATATATATATATATACAATTAGCATCAAGTTCTGCTTGATAAACCTTTTCCAGATACTTTCAACCAAAGCAACATACATTCACACGATCCAGTCATACATTTTAAATCTTTGGTATTGCTAGTACCACACTCTATCATTTAAATTTCACAAATAGCACTTTTATACTCTTCTCAGTGTAACTCAAATTAATGTTACCCTGTCTGACATATGCCTGCACATATAGTTATAATTATAACAATTAATCAATCCAAGCTCAGATTTAAATGGGTTAAAATAATTATAATGATTTCCTGCCGCTGCAGACGCGGGTAAGGTAATTGAAATGTATGCTTGTGCTCAGGTCTCACAGCATTGGCTAATAGTCTGTGACTCAGACCCTAGAGATTGAATATGTGACCGTACTTGCCTCATTCACTAACACTGGGCCTATTTACCCATAACAGCAGGTTAGCATCTGGCTATTACAGCTCTAGAGACACTTAAACTAGCCTCAACGTATGATTTTCCAAACCTATTTTAGAACAGTACTTCTAAAATTAGACAATGGAAATAAGTGGACATTGTCATCACCATCTAAGCCCTTCTTATATGTACATACTTAAAATGCAAACATTATATTTTAAGTCCATAAATGCATTCATATAAGTATGGTATCGTGCATTAGTTTTGCATAGCGGTATTTTGACTAACAGCATACAATCTGGTCCTCATCACATTTTATTCTAGCCACTTAGAGAGGAAGACACAGCCTGACCTACTAAACATGTATACCAGATAATAGTTCTCTGAATAAAGTGAACACTGGACTATTAAAGTAATGTTTTATTCAGAACCCGGCCTGAGTTTAGCCCCTAGATTGAAAACAACAAATATCCACCACAATGAACATGAAGACCACAAAGCAAATCTAGACTGAGTACACAAAATGTACTCAAATACACATATAGGCAATCATCTTTCCAAAAACATTGAGGCAGTTATGCATACACACACACACATACATACAATAACTGATTCATCTTACTCCTCTGACCTGCTCATCCACTTTGTGGGCTATAATAGTGGCTCCTTCTTCCAGCTCAGCATCACTCAATGGCCGAATCCGCAGGGCCACCTGAAAAATAATAACAAAAAGGTTAATGTTCTGGCCTCAAAAAGTATTTTAACCCTAAAACTACACTTAAAATGTATGAATGTTATTGTATCTAATGCAGTGAAATTCACACACGTTTAATAGCATGTGGTTTAATGGTCACTCTATATAATATAATCCATAATACAATATAATCTATAGAATAACAGCTTCACAAAATCTACAAAAAAATAACTCCTTGAGTAGCCAGAACTTGACTTAGAAAGTCGGCCACATGTTTCATCACAATCAAGAATATTTAGTGATATATACACAGTCATTAACAGACAGTGATTGAGGTTTCCTTGCAGGAGAATCCATCTGTACACAACTGAAATAAACACTGAAGGGCAACGCTGCAGCGATGGAGCTCTGCAATCTAGGTAGTTAATTATGCAGTATGAATATTATAGCTGGAGGCTATTATTGCTTGTAGAGCAACAAATTCTGTCTGAGCATTTAATATGCTTAATGGGATGCAGCAAAACCTGTTCTGTTATGTTGCTCTAAGCGAATAATTACATAAAGTCATGGCAAATTTCTCCCCCTTAAGATTTACACTACAGAGCAGTATTTTTCCCCACATTATTATTGTTATTGATTTTAAAATAAGAGAAAAATGGGACATCACTGTCCCCAATTTACATTATCTAAAGCACTAGAATGATGTCTTACATTGGAAGAAGGGAAAGGGAACTTAAACTGCCCCTGTGAATTATTTAGAGGGGGGCAAAAGATCACTAGAAAACAGGTATTAAGCTCCCAGAGAATCTAAATATAACAAGTGTAGACTGTCAGAATGAAATCTGTCCTGGGGTTTTAAGTATACAGGCTGTCAGGGAATGAAATGTAGATTTTATTCAATTCTACAGTCACTTGTTTGTTTCTCTATATACATTTATGTATATTACATAATGTCTACCTCATATTTAAAGTTTTTGGCTGAACACAGTCTAAACTCTGACATACAGTATATCCACATACAGTACATGTGTATAGTAAATGCATAATACATCCATTAATTCTTTTTTAACAACATCAAGATTTTAGTTTAAGATTGTATAAATGAGAATATTTCATATATTCATAGTATATTCAAATATTTCATAGTTTCTCTAAGTGGTCACCATATCTATTAAGTCTATCATAATTTTAACTCAATCTTTTGCATCAGTAGATCATTGTAAATGGTACTGCAGTGTAATAAATTAATTTTAAAATAGAAATACTTAATACAGTCTCTCAATATAAGCTCATTTAAGATACATGCATAAAAATAAAAATGCTGTTTTAAATAGAACTGAGATAATTTCATCAAAATTATTTACTTAGATACATAAAAATGTCATTATATATGTGTGTGTGTGTGTATATATATATATGTATGCTACACACAATTTCTTGCTGCACAGTCTAAAAACTAATAATAAAACATATGCAAATAAAATATAAGCTATATTTCATAATACACATATGCAAACAACACAAGTGCATGCAGATAATAATACAACATACATAAATTATTATTAGGCCTATTATTGGTTGAAAAAAGTATAAAAACGACTATAATATAACTATAATAATAACTACTATAATAGTTGATTATACGCATACAAATATGTAAATACAGGGGGAATACACACATATATGGATGGACACACTTTACAAACTCTACTGGACGCAAATGCAGGTAAACAATAAGTCAGTGGACTTACTGTCAGCTGTTGATCCTTTGATTCTGCAGTGTCCTTCATCGTAATGTTTTGCAGGACGTTTTTACGCTTATTTGTAAACTAAAACATGCGCGTCACGTGAAGAGAGCACAACAGACGCCGCGAGGTCATGATTCAGCTAACAATTCACCTGCGCTTCTCTCTCTCTAAGATTATAAAACACACTGAACGATCAAACACGCGCCGTGGAGTCCGTCAGGTCCATGTCTGAGTAGGATGTGTGTCTCTCCACCCACAGTAAACCCGTGAGTGAGAGTGTGTTGTGTTTGTGATGTCCCTAGAGATGAGCAGAGTGCAGTGCGTCATTCACCGCGGCTGATGCTTCGCTCAGGTGGGCAGAAATTCTCAGACTCTGAGGCAGCAGCGAACCCTGCTGGTCAGTCCTTATACTGCAGCTTCCTGTCAATATTGTCATGGTGTTTTGTTTTTGTGTTTTTTTTATTCGATAAATTAAAGAAATATATATATATATATATATATATATATATATATATATATATATATATATATATATATATATATACACTACCGCTCAAAAAGTTTGGGATCGGTAAGAGTTTTAAGTTTTTAAGTTTTGTCCGCTCACCAAGGCTTAATTTATTTAATTAAAAATACAGTAAAAACAGTAATATTGTGGAAAAAATATTACAATTTAAAATAACTGTTTTCTATTTGAATATATTTGACAAAGTAATTTATTCTTGTGTTGGCAAAGCTGAATCAGCATCATTACTCCAGTCTTCAGTGTCACATGATCCTTCAGAAATCATTCTAATATGATGATTAGTTCCTCAAGAAATATTTATTATTATTATCAATGTTGAAAACAGTTGTATACTGTATTTTTTTTTTTTTTTTCAGGATTCCTTGATGAATAGAAAGTTCAAAAGAACAGCATTTATCTGAAATACAAAGCTTCTGTAGCATTATACACTACCGTTCAAAAGTTTGGGGTTAGTAAGAATTTTTATTTTTTTGAAAAGAAATTAAAGAAATGAATACTTTTATTCAGCAAGGATGCATTATATCAATCAAAAGTGGCAGTAAAGACATTTATAATGTTACAAAAGATTAGATTTCAGATAAACACTGTTCTTTTGAACTTTCTATTCAAATAATCCTGAAAAAAATATTGTACACAAATATTTTGTACAATTGTAAACAATAAATGTTTCTTGGGCAGCAAATTGGCATATATTAGAATGATTTCTGAAGGATCATGTGACACTGAAGACTGGAGTAATGATGCTGAAAATTCAGCTTTGCCATCACAGGAATAAATTACTTTTTAAAAATATTTTAAAATAGAAAACAGTTATTTTAAATTGTAATAATATTTCACAATATTACTGTTTTTACTGTATTTTTAATTAAGTAATGCAGCCTTGGTGAGCAGACGAAACTTCTTTTAAAAACATTAAAAATATATATATATAAATATAAAATATATATCACTATAATTATTATTATTGTTCTTAACAATACATCAATACAAATAAACAAAAGTATCATAGGCCTATATTATATAGTATATACTTATTAGATATAATTATTGTTATTACATAATTATTGTTTTGGGGTTAAATAGGCATTTAGTTCATCATAACATCGCAATATACATCATACACCCCTTATATTGCTAAAGCTACTCGATTTTTTCATATCAACAGGAAAATATATCGGGACCCTGCTTCAGATCAGTCATAGTTAATGCGTGTATTTGAGACAGTCTTTAGATCACTGCAGTTTTAAGAAAATACTCAGCAATAGTGCTGACTTATGAATTGGCTTATTGGGCCCAATTTGGACATTTTCACTTAGGGGTGTACTCACTTTTGTGGCCAGCGGTTTAGACATTAATGGCTGTGTGTTGAGTTATTTTGAGAGGACAGCAAATTTACACTGTTATACAAGCTGTACACTCACTACTTTACATTGTAACAAAGTGTCATTTTCACCACAGGGGGACTCAGACATTTTTAAGATATAGTGACACAAATAGATATTTGTAGATATTTTATTACAAAACAAATGCCACTAACAGTTTCACAGCTCTTCCATTTCATAATCTGGTGCTGTTTTGAGGATATAAAACATGAGTGAAAGATCAGGAACAACACTGACAAGTGTTAGACTAATTGCAATAATCATGCATATTTAAATAAAAATTATCCAACATATTCAGCTGTATTTATTCCTTATAGTAAAAATCTAAATATACTTTCTTAATGCACATTCCTGCAAGTCATGTTTATTTGTAGAGCGCTTTTCACAATACATATCATTTCAAATCAGAGTCCCAGGTCTTACTATGAACAATCCATCAGTGCACATTTTCTCAAAATGCAAACTTGCTCGAACTCTGAAACAACTTCTCAAACCTCAACTCCGACCACCTGATTCCATTCTGGTATCTAACGTCCACTTTACACAATCCAATCAATGATAAATTAATTCTATGAGATTATATATGTATATATTTCTCTCATTGAATATCCTGTTTTACTCAGAAATACAACAAAGAAGAAAGTAAAATGAGATGTGAACAGTGTTTCAGTGACTAAGTATGAGACAATGTCGACCCAGTTGCATAAACCGAACTGCTAAGTTAAGACATATGAACTAGTCTGACCAACTAATAACTAAAGGTACAATATGTAAAATTTTTGCAGTAAAATATCCAAAAACCACTAGGCTAGTGTTATATATTTTGTCCAGCTGATTACTAACAATATCTCTAATGTTTTCAACTACTTGTAAATCATGAGAAAATTCCCATTCCAAACAGTGACACGGGGCAGTGCAGTCGCCTGTCAATGACGTCAGTTACCTTTGTTACCGCCTTTACTGACGTAGAAACCACATGACAACAGTGCCGTGGACAAATGCGGAAGTAGTGTCTAGCGTCCAGCAAACCACTAGCTCGCTTCAAGCATTTCCTTATTTACTTCTTGCACGTTTTATGGTGGATTGCGTTACTTATTTATGGAACATAATTACTGTTTACCATCTGCCGCTGGTTCTGTCGAAAAGGACAGCTCCCGTAAACTCATGACCGGAAAAGCGGAAGCGGCGCCGGCGACTGTGTCATAATAAAAGTCCCGCTGCTCGTGAGGCGTGTGTTGATCAATCGCTCCAGCTCCTCGTTCAGCTCCCGCAACACTCGGTCCTGCTCTGCTTCATACTACAGTAACGTTAATAATCGTATCCACGAACATGAGTTCTTCCAGACTCTAATCCCTATTCTTTTGCACCGTCCGTTGAGATGGAGACCACATGTCCCAAGTTTCCGCTCTAAAACTTGGCGTCATCAAACTACGCCTTTGTTTTGAATAGGCTTCTAGCGACCTCTAGCGGAAAAAAATATCACAAATTGTACCTTTAAAGCTAATCATTCTTACTTTTCTGATTGAAATGACACCAATCTACGTTTTTATGTAACTTATAACCAGTTTTGAAGAAAAGAAATTAGATGACTAACTTGTAAGACTATGTTTATGCTAGTTTATGCAACCAGCCACAGCTATGTGTTCACAGTCTACAGAGAGATTTCTTTTCTTGTAAAAGAAGCAACACCATTAGTTTCATATTCCTCCTGGAAATCTTTCTCTTCACACACGCCTTTCTCCTGCAGGGAATAAGAAAGAATCTTAGAAAAGACAGATCAGATACGACCAGCCAAACTTCATTTTTGTCCAATTAATTTCCTATAGAAATCACATGCAACAAACCTAATTATAAACCCCCTCTTTATTTTCAAATAGCTTAAGTCCTTGAAAAGGCCAAAACTATTAATCACATGAGCCTTTGAGTAGATGGGCCTATAGCAAAACACTTCTGATGGTCGCGCAAGCTCAAATGCCTCCTCGCCAATCACAGAGGAGCATAAAGTATTCTGGGTAGAGACAAAGTAGACTTTATTGATTTTTCTTTCTTTGTCTTTCACAATAGAGCGTCTTCACCCCAGCTTTCAGGGTTATATATAGAGCTCAGGACCCTTATCTTATTGGAGCAACAGTCCAAACATGAGATACAATTTGTTTAAGCTCCACAAAGGGGGGCAGTTTCATTTGACAGGCCATTCTGAAACAAACACTTATGACAACACCCATCAAAAACACACAGATGTGTGGTTAAAAACCTTGATAAAATGTTTTAGACGTCAGATCTGACGCTCAAAACATTAGCATAAACAGGTTGGAAGCAGAACATCCTTAACCTTATCTCTTTCTTTCTCCTCATTCCTCTCTTTCTCCATCTCAGCCTTTAACATGTCGAAGAAGTCCCTCTCTGCACGGGCCACCAGCTCCTCTGTGCTCTCCTCCCCGTATGCATCTTTCGCCTCGTCCTCTCGGCTCTGCTCGGAGCGGCTGCGTTCCTTCAGACGCATCTCTCTGTGCCGAGCTTCCAGAATCTTCTCCCGCTTGGTCTCGCGTTCAAACATCTGCAGAAAGCAAGGGAAAATACACCTCACAAAAGTTCAGTCTATGACAAATGGATTTACAGTACATACAAAAATATTTTTACATCCATTAATAAATGGGGGATACTTCAGTTTTCGGTCCCATAGGATAATTATTGAAAATGCTTAAAAAAAGAGCAATCATTCTATTTTTTTATTACAGATTTTAATAGCTTTAAACTTTTTATTGTCTTTTAAATTACTTTGTCAAAAGGTTAGATTGGCCAGAACTGTTTTTAAGATGGCCCTCTATAATATATGCCAAATATAAACCAAATAAAATGTATGTGTGCATATATATATAATTTGGTATTTATAAGTGATATTTAATATTATTATTATGATATAGTCTAGTATATAGGAGCAGAAATTATATATATATATATATATATATATATATATATATATATATATATATATATATAAAAATCATTATTAAATACTGATTTATTATCAGTATTGGAAACAGTTGTGCTGCTTAATATTTTTTATAACCTGTGATACTTTTTTCAAGATTCTTTGATGAATAAAAAGTTAAAAAAATGAACAGCATTTATTTAAAATAGAAATCTTTTGTAACAATATACACTAGCTTTCAAAAGTTGGGGTCTGTAATTTTTTTCTTTCTTTTTTTTGAAAGAAATTAATACTTTTATTCAGCAATTGATGAATAGTGATTGTAAAGAAAGCTGTTTCCAATATTGATAATAAATGAGCATATTAGAATGATTTCTGAAGGATCATGTGACACTGAAGACTGGAGTAATGGCTGTTGAATATTTAGCTTTGTACCACAGAAATAATTATATTTTAAAGTATATTAAAATAAAAAAAAACATTATTTTTAAATAGTAATAATAATAATTCACAATCTTACAGTTTTTTCTGCATTTTTGATCAAATAACTGCAGGCTTGATGAGCATAAGAAACTTCTTTCGAAAACATTAAAATTATTAATGTGTCCAAACTTGTGATCAATACTGTATATATAGACAGTTTTACAATATTACTTATATACAGTATTTTTGATCAAATTAATGCAGCCTCACATGGTCATGTGTGTTTGTATCTCACCTCTGAGACCAGGGCTTTCTCGTTCTTCTGCAGTTTGTACAGTCCTGATGAAATCTCCAGCAGTGTGGTGGTTCCCAGCTGAGAGCCACAGCCCAGGAAACGGCCATTATCTTGCACCCGGACACTGTACAGGGCTTCATCACAAACCTGTGTGAAAAAACATACATACATTAGGAATATTTATTAAAATAAATAACGCTGAAATGTTGGACTGTGAGATGGTTTCAGTTCAAGGAGGAGACATTAAGCACCAACTTTGAGGCTGAGAGTGGGGTCATTCTGTTTAAATAAGATATCCCACGCATCCAAGGTGCCGTCAGTCTTTACTGTAAAGAAGACTGCGGGTCTGACTGGACTCCAACAGCCATCTAACAGATGGGCCGTGTGATACCTGTAGAAATAATAGATTAGAAATACTAGAAAAAGTCTCACCAAACATCTACACTAAGTTTGGGGTCGACAATTTTTTTTTTTTTTTTTTTAAGAAATCTGACCAAGTTCAACAATGTTGCATTTATTTGATTAAAATAAATAATAATAATAATAATAATAATAATAATAATAATAATAATAATAATAATAATACATTAAAATAGTAGGCTTGTTTTTAATATATATATATATATATATATATATATATATATATATATATATATATATATATATATATATATATATATATATATATATATATATATATAAATAAACCAAATCACTAAAACTTAAACTGAAATTAAAATAAAAATGGAAAATATAAACATAAAATCTAATTCAAAATATTAATAAAAACTATAATAGTATCTCAGTGATAGTAAAATAACAAATAAATATTGTGAAATATTATTACAATTTAAAATAACTGTTTTCTTTTTTCTTTTTAAAAAAAACACATTTTCAACAAACACATTTTGTTGTTATCAATGTTGAAAACAGTTGTGCTGCTTAATATTTCAAAAATCTGGAACAAAGTAAAAATTGTTACTGTTGCTTTTGATCAATTTAATGTGTTGCTGCCGAATAGAAATATTAACTTCTGTCAAAAAAAAGAAAGAAAAAGTCTTACTGACCCCAAACTTTTGAATGGTAGTGTACATAAAACTGCTATTTTCCCAAAAATTGAATAGAGAATTGATTTTGCAATGCTGTATTTGAACAACAAAACATAAGTTACTTGGTCCACATAATGGAGGACTCCTTGATGTCCTCTGACCAGATGCGCGCGGTCCAGTCAGCCACGGTCAGGAAGTTCTTAGGAAAAAATGGGTTCCTCTGCAGGGCATAAATGGGACCATGGTGTCCGCTGTATGTGCATACAATCTTCTCAGCTGGGGTTTTTGCTTTGCGATTGCAGGAAACCACAGGACCCTGCTCTGTGCCCACCATGAACTTAGTAGGCTTGTGTAATCAAAAACAAAGAATGTTTAAGTTCTCAACATCTGTTTCCACAAGGTTTCGTCTTGTAGTGGGCCAAAAATAAGAACAGGTCTTACCATAGTGGTCTCAAACTCCAGTGAGATTGCACCGAGGGCATTATCAAGGTTCCCCTTCTTACTGGGGTCCAGCACGAGTCTCTCCGTGGGCTCACTCATCTTACGAATGTCCCACCACAGCACCTGGTGTCAGATGCATAAGTATCTTTTATCTCTAAAGACTGCAGTGCAAGTCTAAATGAAACATTGTGTGGTTTACTTCTTTATTTTTGGGCTTATGTGTCATTGCACACAGACCTGACCATCCGTAGAAGCTGAGAAGATGTCCATGCCTGTCTTCGACTGCAGCCAGATGACTTTGTAGACAGGATCCCTATGGCTGTGTTCGATGGTGGACATCTCTACTGGCTGGCTGCCTTTACGCGTGTCCCAATATGCTGGTAACAAGATAAACAACAAGGTGGTCATGCATAATTTTAGGACATTTGTGTACAATTACACAATCATATCTACAGATGCCATTCCAAAGTGAATAGTAATTTAAAGGAACACTCCACTTTTTTTGAAAATAGGCTCATTTTCCAACTCCCCTAGAGTTAAACAGTTGAGTTTTACCGTTTTCGAATCCATTCAGCCGATCTCCGGTTCTGGCGGTACCACTTTTAGCATAGCTTAGCATAGTTCATTGAATCTGATTAGACCGTTAGCATCGCGCTTAAAAATGACCAGAGAGTTTTGATATTTTTCCTATTTAAAACTTGACTCTTCTGTAGTTAAATCGTGTACTAAGACCGACAGAAAATGAAAAGTTGTGATTTTCTAGGCTGATATGGCTAGGAACTATACTCTCATTCAGGCGTAATAATCAAGGAACTTTGCTGCCGTATCATGGCTGCAGCAGTGCAATGATATTACGCAGCGCCCATGAGCCCCTGCTTGCACAGGGAACGTGCCTTGCAACCATGGAGACGTTTGTGAGAGACGTTTGTGCAGCCATGATACGGCAGCAAAGTTCCTTGATTATTACGTCTGAATGAGAGTATAGTTCCTAGCCATATCAGCCTAGAAAACCGCAACTTTTCATTTTCTGTCGGTCTTAGTACACGATTTAACTACAGAAGAGTCAAGTTTTAAATAGGAAAAATATCAAAACTCTTTGGTCATTTTTAAGCGCGATGCTAACGGTCTAATCAGATTCAATGAACTATGCTAAGCTATGCTAAAAGTGGTACCGCCAGAACCGGAGATCGGCTGAATGGATTCGAAAACGGTAAAACTCAACTGTTTAACTCTAGGGGAGATGGAAAATGGAAAGTGGAGTGTTCCTTTAACTATGCATTCAATGCCAAAGACCATTAGCTCAGACATTAGACTTTTCAGAAGAGCCACATTTATCAAACACTATTCAGACAAGGTCAAAGGTACTTTTTTTCCATTAGCCATCATTTACTGAGAACTAAAAATGCCCAGAGCGACTGAGGTCAATCTAATTACGCCACTGAAAGAGTTCAGATGGTCATACTTGTTTTGGTAGCTGGAATAGAACATGATTAACTATGTATCCAAAGAGGTACTCAGGCGATAAAACTTACCAATTTGTCCATTGTAGCTTCCTCCAACGAGAATGTGTGAATCTTTTGGGTTGTACTCCAGACAAACAAGTGGACATACAGGTTTCAGGGTCATCTCAGGTTTATTGTGATTTTCTGAATGGGGAAAAAACAACAACTTTTTGTTCAATATTTTTGTGGTGACTCATTTGTATCACTGAAATGTGCTGTTTTTATGGTATGATACCAATGTCCCATATGTAGGAGTCGAAGCTCATGTCATTGGGTGCTTTCTGAAACTCCAGGGAAGAATAAGCAACAGCAAGTTTATGGTTGCCATCGGGGTGCCAGGACAAACTGGTGGCTGTGCGCTTCACTTCATTCGGGTCTCTAGAAAAAAAAAAAACACAGATAGCCGAATGATTAAACACTATATGACTCAAAAGCAATAATTCTTTAAAAGAAAAGAAAAAAGAAAGAAAGACAGAGAAAGAAAAAAGAAAAATAGTATAATCACAGTCTTTTTAGTCTAATTAAATTTTATATCTATATATATATATATATATATATATATATATATATATATATATATATATATATATATAAACAGTTTGTTCTGGTTCTCGAATCTAATTGGCTGAGAGCATTTTTCAGCCATGCAATATTCTACCAGTATCATCAAAGGAACAATTTCACCACTTGTATCACTCCGCTTGCAGCATTTCTCACAGCGAGTTTCATGGAGCACAAGCAAACCCACCATCATTTTACAAATACTACTATTGTTGTGTCACGGAATGTAGTTTTAAAGGTCCCGTTCTTCGTGATCCCATGTTTCAAACTTTAGTTAGTGTGTAATGTTGTTTTTAGAGTATACATAAAATCTGTAAAATTTTAAAGCTCAAAGTTCAATGCCAAGCAAGATATAAGCGGGAAGTCGCCTACATCGAACGGCCAGTTTGGACTACATCCCTCTACTTCCTTCTTTAATGACGTCACTAAAACAGTTTTTTGACTAACCTCCGCCCACAGGAATACACAAGAGTTGCGTTTGTAGAGTGTGTTTGTCGCCATGTCGTCGAAACGGTGTTATTTTCATCCCGCAGTCCAATCACCTTTGTTTGGCCTTCCCAGGGACGCTGTACTTAGAGATCAATGGTTACAATTTATGTTTAACTCTTTCCCGAAAATTATAATTGTGGTATCCTTACTGCAATAGTTAATGTTGGACTGCAGTGCACATAAGGGCCACAAGAGGGGACTATGTTTATGTATATGGCTGTTTTCCGTATGAGGTACTCTTCTGAGTGAGTGCTAACGTTGTACATCTTCTGTCACTGCTTGTGGAGATTAAAGAGTTCAGTCTCTCGGGAATTATTGTCTTTTGTGTTCATTCGGCACAACACCACAATAATCCACATGTAAAACTATGTGCAGCAAACGTTATGGTAAGAGGCATGACCTTTCCGGGCAAGGAGCGCTAAGCTGCTGTCGAATCACAACACAGGAACCGCTGGCACAATCAGAACTCGTTACGTATTTCTGAAGGAGGGACTTCATAGAACAAGGAAGTCATCAGCCCGTTTTTATGACAGTGGAAACAGCGGTATACAGATAAGTAAATTATGTGAAAAATACTGTTTTTTTACATGCGAAACATGAACACATGTTATATTGCACACTATAAACACAATCAAAGCTTCAAAAAACCACGAAAAACGGGACCTTTAAGAGCTTTTTTTTAAGCTGAGAATGTAGTTATTTAGACCTCAAATATGCAACTTATATAAAAACATAATGCCTATTTGACAATTTGTTTAGACGTTGAGATGTGAGCTCCAGGACGTCACTCAGTGCTCATGTACCCGCCGAGAACAGCTTTATCTCGGCCAGTCCTTTGTTTTTTTCCTTCCAATTTTGCCACTGGCTGTTATGTAGATTAAACATGGTTAAACATGAGGTATAATTCATTTTGGGTACATCAAACGGGCAATCTTTGATCTTATTAATCTCCTTGCTCCAGAGCAAATTGATTTGGCTAAGGGCAAAGTTAAGTTTCATAACTTTATATTTTCATTTAACTGAAATCCTAAAAAAAAAAAAAAGTTCAGCATCATTACCCCAGTCTTTAGTGTCACATAATCCTTTAAAAAATCATGAACTGGTGCTTAAGAAACATTTGTATTTATATATAAATGTTTAAATAAGCACAATATTTACCCAAAATGTCCCTTAAAATGTGTTGAAAAGAGAAAATTATTTATTCATTCACAAAACTCGTGCCAGTGACCTAGCTGGTGCTGCTCTATCACTACTGTTGAGTGCGCTCACCTGAAAACATTGATCGTCTTCGCTGATGGCTCTTCCTCTGATTCCTCCGCCTCTTCCTCATCCTCATCATCAAAAAAATCCTGGTAGATGTCAGTAGCGTTGTTCTGCTTGCTACAGTGTTCCATAAGCTGTAATGGGCAAAAGTAACACATTTATAAAGAAGATGTCTTCTTCTGAGAGGAAGCTCACAATACAGGTTTGAAGACATCAGATGCAACACAACTAAGTGCCATCTGAAATTTTCTTCTAAAATGAGCATTTTTATCAAGCTTGTATGTTTATGTTCAGTTATTTCACTTTAATGGCCATGAAAAGGACCTATTAATTGTCATTAAAGTGAAATTACTGAACCTAAACATACGAGCTTGATAAAAATGCTCATTTTAGAAGAAAATTTCAGGTGGCCTTTCAGGAAGCATTTGCATCCGAAGTCTTCAAATGTAAGCCCAGCACATAATTTCTCATCTCAAGTATAATACTTCACGGTTAATTTAAGGCACTCACACCAGCAATCTGCAAAATCGTGTTCTGATAGTGTTCATCCTTCTCTACTTTCTTCCTGTAGCGGATGGTCGCCTCCATGTCTTCTGGATTGAGATCTTTCGGCCACCCTCCTTCCACATGGTTTATTCCTCGTGATTCTGATTCAAAGCGCACTGTGTTCACCTGAACAGGACAATGATTCAGACTACATTGTAATTGTAATTGAAATTGAACGTACAGTTGTTTACTAAAAAACATGTTCATGAACTTTTTGTGTTCATGGCATGTGTTGCTGTGTTAAATGCTGGTCTCACCTCATGCTCTGACATCTCCTCAGCGCATTGCATGGTCACATTACATGGATCTCTCACTGTGAAGTTTGCAGCGAGGGAATGGTCAGGCAGAATGTCCACATGCAGCTCAGCCGGACGGTCTGAAAAGTTACACTGGCGGCCAAACTCGCTGCGCTTTTTTGTGTACACGTACACAATCTCCATTTTAGCTAGAAATGTTAAAGGATTTTAATGATCAAATGTGCATTTTTATACATTTTGTAATGAAGTTGTGGGTTAAAAATTGCATACTACATATGTATGGAGTTCATTTTTTGTTAATTTGCAATGGTCCTGTACCATACATTCCCTCACTTAATGAGGTCATAACTGTTTCTGTAATTATCATAGCCTATGTAATGTTTTTTTTTTTTTTTTTTTTTCATAGTTTTAGAGGAATTGTAGTACATCACACCCACTTACTGATAAGAAAATCAAGCTAGTGATTAATTCATTTTTAAAAAATACAAATATGACATATTCCCCCAATTAATGCAGCCATGAATGTTTCATAAAGATTTTTGGATTAAAATAGTTTTTAGAGGAATTATATAGTACATCACACCCACATACTGATGAGAAAATCAAGCTGAAACTCTGAAAACAAACATTTTATTTTGTAATGATGAAAACACTTAAGTATTTTAGATTATAACACTAAGCTGATTACCAAAGACTCATTAAAACTTAATAAAATCTTATCTGCATTGTTTATGATAGGAGCACTAAAATACTTTCCAGCCTATCTTTCCCAGCTAGTAAAAATAAGTTGTAGTTCTGCTAAGTTCTGAATGTTCTCAGAACGTTCAAAACGTCACATTTTTAAAATGTTTTAAAAACGTTTATTCTTGGTTATGTGAACGTTAGATAAAACATTAAGGGATTGTTTTCTTTATTTTATCATTTTGCAAGTATTATGGGAACGTGGCTTTCTCTGAACCATCTGGAAAAAAAAAAAAAAATGTATGTCGTAAAAACACCAAACAGACGATCCTCCAACTAAAATGCTTCAGGAAAACGTTCCATGAATGATGTAAAAAATTACATTTTTGTTCTAATGTTTTGATAACGCTTTTAAAGACCACAGATACCTCTGAACGAAAGTTCTATTAACGTTACTAAAGAACTTTCGCTCATAACTTCGAATGTTAGCCAAAGTTCTGAGAACTGTCAGCTGGGTTACTGTTAGGGAAGTCCAACCAAACATCACCACACGGATATCAGAAGGTCTAAAGCTCTGTCAGAAGATGTTTTGGAAAGACTTCCAGAACATTACATATAAAGGCATGTATCAATCTATGACAGGTACCCGTTTAAAGTTAAACTCTTTCAAAATAATACATTGATTAATTTTACCTGATTTTGTGACGCTTTCTGGGTTTTGGTGGTTTTAGTGGTTCACTGGTCTGTAGTAGTTTACCGTAACCTAGCAGCGGCGGCTCGTGACGTCACGTTTGCACAAATACTTTTACTCTCTTTAATAGTGCTAATATTAATGCTGCTAAATACTAACAGCACTGAATGCCAAATTATACACGTAGATATAAAAGTGCTCTTTTATAATGTTTCACTCACATGAAATGAACACTATTGGCCGTTTTAGCTCAGGCTTTTTGTTTTTCTAATGAAGTTCGACAACAGGGCCAGTAGAGGGCGCCAAGTAACAACACTCATATGGTCCAATGAGAAAAACACCATTAAAAATCCTTTTCAGGAATTATGCGGGAAACAAATTTCAATGTATCATTTCATTATCATATATTTAGTTTTAAGCAGCGTCAAACATTACTGCTGAGGCTATATCGCAGTAACTGTAAGGAAAGGAGTTTAGTCCAATTACACAAACGCTTGTTTTCTATAGCAGTGGGGTTGTATGTTACTCCAAACATTCATTTGGAAATCTTATTCAATTTGGTCTCCAAACTAAAACACATCATATGATAGGCTAATCATAGTACTTTTGCAATAACTGAAACTGTAAAAGAACACTGGCAGACATATTAAACAAGAAACAAATATATAATGTATTAGTTAGATGATCTTAACCGTATTCACAGGACAAGAGTATTATTATAAACATAATTTTGGGATGTTCAGTACTTTGTAGTTGTGGCCTAACTTTTCAAATGGGTTAACACTAGTAGGCCAAAACGGTTTTGTACACTATACTTTACATTTTTGGAGTTTTGTTTGTTTTTATGATTTACATTTTCAATTTTTCCCCATTTTCCCCATAGAGTTTGAAAACCTGCCCTGATATAAGCTACATAAATGTTATGTACCTAAATAAAAGTTTTCACTCAAAGGTCTCAATTCAAATCAAAATGTTTTTTATTATATATCCATGTTTCTGTCCTCTAAGTTAGACAGAAGTCAAGCACCACCGTCAGTGTCTGCAACAGTGTTATTCATGCACCGAGTATTAAAATCAGTATGCAGTATGTATTAAAAACACTATGCAATAAACCAAACGGAAGCCACCATCAATCTCAAATGAGGACACGCTGTGCAAGCAATCTGTCCAAGTAGATGATTTTATCAAACAATATTCTGAGAATGGCACTCAAGAATGGAGCAAAGAAAGAAATACAAAGAGTCACACAACATATGTTACCATACAGGTTATTTACAGCTGGTCAACAGGTTAATTCAATGCATATGCATTTGCAACATGGGAGAAAATTGGCTCAGTGTGCTTTCTACACTTGTATAAAAAGAAGGTCTGCGATTTTTAGTTCCAGGTAAAATGACCCGTCATTTGTGCTTGCTGGAAATGAGGTGAAAGTCTCTCAGGATGTTAGAAACATCATTTGTGGTATGAAGTGACAGTGTTTGGTCACTATAAACCCAAAGTGATCATGTTGTGCTTTAAAATGCCTCTACATGCATAAAACAAACACAAAAGCTTTTATTCCCCCTCTAAGTCCCATTTCTGTTAATCATAGATACACACAGTGAATAAAGCAGTGAAAGGGAATGAAAACAAAGGCTTTAGAGGCACAAAACATGCTTCCATTCTTGGCACAAAAGACATTTAGAAAACAAGACTTCACGTCAAAATAAGAAGATAAAACGCATTAGTATCTGTACAGTTAGCCATCATAAAAAGTGATGACGTTCATGAAGTTCACACTGCACAGTAGCTAAAAAAAAAAACAAACAAAAAAAAACGTAAGACAACTTTTGATGAGCAACAATCGCTTGGAAAAGTACCTAGCAGACCTACTATGTTGATACTAGCAATGCTGTACACTATGTAGGACTAGATGTCCAATGGACAGAATATTAATACTTCAACCTGTGTCCACACTTATATGTACAGTCTTTAATATGACAAATGGCTAACCTTTATAAGGTTTGGTACTGTACTCTGGTTAGAAAAAAACGTGGTCCCATATTATATTAGGTGCCTTTAACTTCTATGTACTTATATATATTTATGTGTGTAACAAGTACATGTAGTTAAGATTATATTACTCAGTACTAAATTGTATAATTACATTGTAAATATTCTAAAAGAACACTAACTGTTAGGTACCATGTGCTTATTGTGTTCATATCGTATTGCAAAATACTTTTGCTGCTATTGAGGTGGGATACGGATAAGTATAGGGAGAGGTTTTGTGGTATGGTTAAGTTTAAAGGTGGGGTAAGTCAAGGTAATTACAGAAATTAACAACAGGTATTTAAATAAATACACATGTATGTACACTACAAAATAAGTGCATTGCATCAAATGATTAATGTAAATGTTAGTACATAGTAGTTAAAGACACAATATAAAGTGGGTCCAAAATAGTGTCTGTTACCCACACTGAACAGTTTCTGCACTTGAAAGGCAATAGGGAAGACCAACAGTCTATTTGACGTAAACAAACAAATAAAACATTATTAGAGACAGGATATTTCAGATCCTCAGTAGTGAGGGAAAATATGCATCGCACCATCAGAATAATCGACAAACACACACATACATGCAAGCACCCATACGGACACACACAGAGTGCTCTTAAAATGATGTTCTCCTCTCAGACTGTGGTCCTGTAACACAAACAAAGATGCGCACACATGCTGGCGTGAGGGTTTTCCATGTGTCCATATTTCCAGAGTGTGAAGAATCACACCAGACAAAACGTGTGCATGACAGAAGAAAACGGATCAGTTCTACGCTCGGAAATCCTCCCCAAAGTGTCTGATCTGGTCTTCGGTCATGGAGAGGTAGGTGGCTCTCATGGTTGGAGAGTACTGAGGAGAACATCAACACAGGCGTCACAAACCGACAATATCTAGATGGCTAACATTAAAGCAAACAATGACCTTTTTTTAAGAGTGAAATGAAAATGAACTACACTTTTTGTGTTTGTTGTGGACTACAAGTTTACTATGGTTGCTTGTTTCAGCCACAGAATGAAAACTGACTTCTTTTCCTTCTAATTGCAATGTATAAACTTGCAATTACATATTATAAAGTCAGAATTTCAAGATGAAAAACTTGCAATTGCAAGAAATGTGTCAGATTTTCTTTTATCAGAATTGCAGGCTTTTTTCTATGAACTGAAATTTTTAAAGGTGCCCTAGATTCAAAAATTTAATTTACCTTGGCATAGTTAAATAACAAGAGTTCAGTACATGGAAATGACATACAGTGAGTCTTAAACTCCATTGTTTCCTCCTTCTTATATAAATCTCATTTGTTTAAAAGACCTCCGAAGAACAGGCGAATCTCAACATAACACGACTGTTACGTAACAGTCGGGGTGTACGCCCCCAATATTTGCATATGCCAGCCCCTGTTCCCAACATTATGAAAGGCATTACACGTCTGGATGTGCACAGCTGAAACATCAGACTAGGTAAGCAAGCAAGGACAATATTTGTAAATTGTCAGTCTAAATGTTTCGTTAGCATGTTGCTAATGTACTGTTAAATGTGGTTAAAGTTACCATCGTTTCTTACTGTATTCACGGAGACAAGAGCGTCACATTTTCATTATTAAACACTTGCAGTCTGTATAATTCATAAACACAACTTCATTCTTTATAAATCTCTCCAACAGTGTAGCATTAGCCGTTAGCCACGGAGCACTATCAAATTCATTCATAACCAAATGTAAACATCCAAATAAACACTGTACTTACGCGATTAGACATGGTGCATGACGAACACTTTGTAAAGATCCATTTTGAGGGTTATATTAGCTGTGTAAACTTTTTTTGAACTCTTGGGGCGTGGAGCACGATCTTTAAAGGGCCACACACCCTGAATCGGCTCATTTATAATGATGCCCCAAAATAGGCAGTTAAAAAAATGAATTAAAAAAAATCTATGGGGTATTTTGAGCTGAAACTTCACAGACACATTCAGGGGACACCTTAGACTTATATTACATCTTTTAAAAAAAAGTTCTAGGGCACCTTTAAAGTCAGAATTGTGATGTAAAAACTCAAAATTGCAAGAAAAACATCAGTTTTTTGTTCTCAGAACTGTGAATGAAATGTTGGACTTTATAACTTGGAATTGCAAGTATATATCTCTCAGTTCAGAGGAAAAAAGTCAGAATTGCGATCTAACTTTTTTCCCCTCAAAATTACAAGTTTATATATCCAGTAATTCGCCTATAACTCACAATTGTCTTTATAGCCTCTCTCAGTTCTGAGAAAAAAGTCAGAATTGTGAGATATAACTTTGCCATTCTGACTTTTTCTCTCACAATTGCGAGTTTATACCCTGCAATTTGACTTTATAACTCACAATTGGGAGATTATGGCCCTGTTTCTACTTGGTATTAAGATGCGTTTTGGTCAATCGGATCACAAGTAGACGAGGGAGACACATTCCTGTTTACTCCTGGTGTCTCTTTTGTCCATTTTCGATCACTTCTGTCCTGATTTCTTTGATGGGAGGGTCTGTGGACGGGTAAATGTATGGGTTTTTTCAGAACTTTCGATCTAATGGACGAAATAAGTTCACGCAATTCACATATGAACACGACTGGAGATGACGAAAAAACAAGCAGCTTTCATTTCTGCACTAATATCTGTAAAAATCAGGAATGGTGAGAGAACATTGTGCTTGGTATGTTTTTCGTTTTCAAACTAAACTTTTTAAACTTTTTCAGCCGTCAAAATTTGAATACCGCGTCGCTAGCGCGCTTTCCATAATGTTTACGCATTAGGTCAGTAGGCAGAGAGTAGGCGATCTTTTGTGGTGGTTCGAACACATTCAACCACATAGCGTTTACACTACGAAAGCAATCTGGTCAAATGCGTTTTAGACTACCTCTGGAAGTGGTCAAAAATGGAAAGCTCAAAACGTTTAGAACCCGTTTACACTAATATTTAGCGTGGTCCACTTGTGATCCGATCGACCAAACTCATCTTAATATCAGGTGTAAACAGGGCCTTTATGTCACAATACTGAGAAACTCGCAATTGCAAGAGAAAAAAATGACGCAATTACCCTTTTTATTTCATATTCCCTGGAAGAAACAAGCTTCCATAGATTACTGATTATACCAAGGCAGTTTTATTTATTTATTTTTATCTAGTTAATATCTAAAAGACTGTAATTTTGTCATCATTTACTCACCCTCATGTCACTCTAAATTTATATAAAGTTATTAGCTGACAAAAGGGTTTTTATGGCATGCTAGTGACCAGACAACACTACAATTAAACATAGAATTAACTAAATAAATGCTCTTGCAAAAACATCCTGACCTCCTAGCAATAGGGGGCGTGCTCTACATAACTCATCTGTGTCTAACATACAACATGTGTAGGTGTGTCTATGAGGATCCATGCCAGGAGTGAAAAAGGGAAAAATCACCCAAACAAAATGTATTATAAAAACAAGGAATGAAATAACAGAAAAATTGGAGGGAAGTTCAGATAACAAAGGGACTGAGACAATAATACTGCAATCATACAGCAACTTACGCGGTTTATATATGGCTGAGAGTAAAGCTCCAAAAAGAATTTTTTTTGTTGTTTTTTTTTTGGTTAAAATAAGAAAAAATAAGAACAGAAACATACAAACAGAGAAACATACAAACAAACAAAGAAAAAACGTAAAAGAAGCTATTAGCAGAAGACAGTACAAAGCCACTAAAGAACAAACAGATTAAGATTCGAAATAATAATGATAAGAGTTTAAAGTCAACATGAAATCAAACTTTAGCCCATTTACTCTCACTTTATATGCTTGTGGGCTGCTTAATATTTTTGTGGAAACAGTGATACCTTTTTTTCAGGATTCTTTGATGAGTAGCAAACAAAAGAACAGCATTTATTTGAAATACCTACTGAATAAAAGTAATAATTTCTTAAAAATCGTGTACAGATGGTCAATTTTGGTTTCGCGTTGACTTTAAAATATTGCGTTGTTGTTTTGAAAAAAGGTTAAATCTTTGGTGTAAATTACTGTCACTGTGTAAACATGATGTATGTGTGGTCATGAGAAGGACCGGGCCGCTGGAGCCCAACGCACCGAAGGAGGAGGAGATCCCCTCCCGATCAGAGGCACGTTCTCATAGCGCGGGTTTCCACCAAACAGCGCAGACTGGTTCCTGACAAAACAAGACAATGATGAATAAAAGGAGAAAGTGATGGTGAGTGTTCAAGACAGACTGAGAAATGAGAAAGGAAATAAGTATTTTAGAAGTAATACAGTGAACTTCATCTAATACTCTTTTAAGAAAAGAAAATCGATCAGCAGCTCCCCTTTATTACACCCAAAAAGTTATTGAATTAAGCTGTCACACAATATTCAGACGCATCCATCTGAAAACAGGAAATCAGAGAATATGAAAAAGAATAAATCAAGTTTAAAGGGTGACTCTTACATATATTCTGACAGGGGTGCGTTGGACACGGCCTGTGTCGGAGGGTGCAGGCTGGTCTGGCTGCCCATGCTGCTACTGTAGCTGCAGAAGCTGTGCATGTTGCCCTGGTGCGGATGGTGGGACGTTATTCGCCGGCTCTGAGGGTTAAATGGGTCCCCGTCATCGATGTCGTCGTAATCTCTATCTCTGTGGATAGGGAAAAGAGAAGCATTGTATGCTATAGTATACACTACCCTTTAAACATTTGGGGCCGGGAAGATTTTTTACTCTTTCTCCAACATTGACAGAATTTTCCATCATTTATGAGATAACGTTTCCCCACCATCGACGGGCTTTATGTTATAAAGTAGGGGGCGCTTTTACACATCTTCTGAAAGAGTATAGAATCTCCAGATCAAAACACTGGCAAAAAAGGAGCAGAAACAAGCTTATGCACAAAAAAAAAAAAAAAATGTTGCTTTTTTAATGAAACGTACCCAAATTCAGGAGTTAAGAATGCATGAAGCTAGAATGATGCACGATTTTGTTTGTTTGTATTGTTTAAAAACAGAGGCTATGTTCTTTCTTTTGATATATTGCATATTTGATATGCAAATATTCCTACAACAAAATATCCTGGGGGCCATTAACTTTTTGTGAAAATTATAAAAAACCCTGACGGTGGCTGGCAACTTTTTTTTTTAAATGTTGAATTCAACATTTAAAATGTTGAAAGAGTTAAATGTTGAAAGTTTCAAATGTTGAAAGAGTTAAATGTTTTTCAAAGAAGTCTCTTATGCTCACCAAGGCTGTATTTATTTGATCAAAAATACAATAAATATTGTGAAATATCACAATTTAAATTAACTATTTAATTTTAACATTTCTTTTTTTTTTTCAAAATTTTCAGCATCATTACTCCAGTCATCAGTGTCACATGATCTTTTACAAATTTCTGCTCAAGAAACATTTCTTCTTATTATCAATACTGATAACAGCTGTGCTGCTGCTTAATATATTCGTGGAAACAGTGATTTTTTTTCAGGATTTTTTGATGAATAGAAAGTGAAAAAGAACAGCATTTATTTGAAATATAAAGCTTTTGTAACATTATAAATGTCACTTTTGATCAATTTATTCCTGCTTCTGGAGATCTTTCTTCATGCAACGGCTCTTAACAGACCTGTAACTTTCAGTTGACTCTCAAAGAACTTAATTAGCTAGTTTATGTATTGTTTGATTACAGTTCAGTGCACTAGAGTCAATGTGTGTGAATGTGCGTAATGTGTGTGTACTGTACCTGTTGGCAATCTGTCGCCACGCTCTCGGGATGGCGCACAGCATGACTGAGAAGGCACAGGCCGCCAGCAGAGAGAACAGACAGAGATACAGTAACCCCTCCACACCATCATAACACACACCTATCAGCGCATCCAGGTAGTCCTGCAAACACACACATGCCACAAGAGATTTAGATGCACTTTACTAATTGCGGAAATCTCACTAGTCGTGCAGTATCATATTAGACAGAAGCAGGTGGAATGTGTAAGAGTGCTCGCTCGCTACCTTATTGAGTCCTCGGCAGTCTAGAAGAGCAGTGAGCTGATGTAAACCGGCCTCTGAATTATTCAATAGATGCTGAATACTCAATAAATCCCTCTGAAAAGAACCACACACAATATATATATATATACACACACACACACACACTAAGCATGTGACAGTATCAAATTTTCATGTTGCGGTTAATTGATGAAACTTTTATCATGGTATACGGTATTATCAAGATAATACTAGTTTAACAGGTTTAAGAACTCTTTGTAATAAAACAAAACAACTCTGACTGAAATTTTCAAACAGATTAAAATGCAAAAGTATTAGGCTATAAAGAACAACAGATAACACTTTACTCTATTTAATGCACTAACTAAGATTGAGCAATAGCTACATTTTTTACAGAAAGTGTTATTTTTTGTTAATGTTAGTTTAGAAAACAACTGATTATTGTTAGTTTTATCTCAGGTCCATTAAATAAGTTATTTTGATTTTAGTAATGTTATTAAATAGTAACTAAGAAATTAACATTAATTAATAATAATTAATACTTTATAAGTATTTTTATTGTCAGTTTAGTGATAATGAATTAACATGTTAACTAATGAAGCTGTATGTTTTCAAAGTTTTACTGAACAATAACCAATAATCAGAACATTTCTAATCATTAGGGCATGTTGTAGTCCAGATGAAAATATAAAAATGTTTAGGTTTGAAAATAAATATCCTTTTTAGTCTTTTTTAAGTATTCAGTATTTGGTGCTGTGATGAACAACACTGAGATTACAAAACAATGAATGGCTGTTTGAAGCATTTTAAAAACTTCACTAGCGCAGTTACTTTGTTTGCACGGTTTCCGTGGTAACCGCTGCACGCTGCTGTGCCATCAGCGCCCTCTGCTGTCAGAGAGTGAACGCGCACTTTCATTCAGCTCGTCTCCTTCACTCGTTCCGCCATGTGCTTCTCGTGCACGTTGGGATTGTTTACATCTGAGCGCGTGTCCTTTTGACGCAGAATACAGCGGTGTTGTGCATTTTATACGATTGATGGGTAAAGTATTCTTAATTGCCTTATAAAAAATTTATAATTGGTAATAAATTATTATTTACGGTATTCTGAAGTGCCGACGATTACAATATTGTGCATATTCATTATCGCGATTTATCGCATTACCGAATATCGGCACAAGTCTAATATACACACACAGTATCTCACAGAAGTGAGTACACCCCTCACATTTTTGTAAATATTTTATTATATCTTTTCATGTGACACCACAGATGAATTGACACTATATGAAGAGCAACAAATATTTTTTTTCAGATCCTCAGAGAGTTCTTTGCCATGAGGTGCCATGTTGAACTGCCAGTGACCAGTATGCGAGAGTGAGCGCGATAACACCAAATTTAACACACCTGCTCCTCATACACACCTGAGACCTTGTAACACTAACGAGTCACATGACACCGGGGAGAGAAAATGGCTAATTGGGCCCAATTTGGACATTTTCACTTAGGGGTGTACTCACTTTTGTGGCCAGCGGTTTAGACATTAATGGCTGTGTGTTGAGTTATTTTAAGGGGACAGCAAAATTGCGTAATACAGTAAAAACTACAAAGTAAAACAATATACATGCTTAACTATCATGAAAATAACATTTATAACATTTCATATGTATATGTATCTATAGTAAATATAAAAAAAACATTGTCCAAGATTACATTTTTTTTTTTTTTTTTTGCTACACATTTTAACTATGATATATAAAAAAACAATGTAATACTGTAAAAAGTAGAACATAAAACAACATATGTGCTTAACTGTCATGGAAATAATATTTATTTATTAATTTATTTAGTTGGTTAGAGTGTGAAATGTGACCTAGACATATTTTTTGTGAAATGCATAAATATTTTGTATGAATTAATTGTAGACTTATGCAATGTATGCAATGCAAGTCATTTTGGGTAAAACTGCCAAATGCATAAATGTAAATAAATACCACAGATTCTACTGAGACCATATCTCATATGCTTCTCGTAACTATATGCTTACTGTCCTCATGTACACTCACCTCAGCTGTGGGGAACAGAGGCACTGCAAATTGCAGGAGACCCTGTATCTGGATCTGCATGGTGGTCAACGATCTCTGGAAGACAGTCAGCGACTGCAAAACAAACTAATTCAGGATCAGTTTGTTTTGTTTAAGGGCTAACAATCTCAACATTAACAGTTCACACATCACAGGTTTGGTTCTAATGTGCAGTTCCACTTCCTACCAGCAGAGAGAGAAACTGCACCATCCACAGATAAATAGAGCTGGATATCACTACGGTCAGCTCTCAAATCTATATAAATGACCGAAAGGAAAAAAAAAAAGAATATGCTTAGGTCAAATAAAAAAAAAAAAAAAAAAAAAAAATGAAAGTAAATAAAAGATTGTGTCTGAGGATGATGATTTCAATAGTATATTCTAGGGATGATAATTTTTGAATTACAATAATGAGATTTTTCTGTGATGAAAATAATGCATGGAAA